>NC_053025.1:541390370-541603336 GCF_003073215.2 Triticum urartu | reverse complement strand
AAGCATATTAGGATTATTTAAGAAAATTACCATGCTATTTAAGACTCTCAAAATAATCTAAGTGAAGCATGAGAGATCAATAGTTTCTATAAAACAAATCCACCACCGTGCTCTAAAAGATATAAGTGAAGTACTAGAGCAAAACTATATAACGCAAATGATATAACTGAAGCACATAGAGTATTCTAACAAATTCCAATCATGTATGGATCTCTCAAAGGGTGTGTACAGCAACGATGATTGTGGTAAACTAAAAAGCAAAGACTCAAATCATACAAGACGCTCCAAGCAAAACACATATCATGTGGTGAATAAAAATATAGCTCCAAATAAAGTTACCGATAGAAGTAGACGGAAAGAGGGGATGCTTTCCGGGGCATCCCCAAGCTCTGGCTTTTATGTGTCCTTAGATTATCTTGGGGGTGCCATGGGCATCCCCAAGCTTAGGCTCTTGCCACTCCTTGTTCCATAATCCATCAAATCTTTACCCAAAACTTAAAAACTTCACAACACAAAACATAAAGTAGAAAATCTCGTGAGCTCCGTTAGCGAAAGAAAACAAAAGACCACTTCAAGGTACTGTAATGAACTCATTCTTTATTTATATTGGTTTTAAACCTACTGTATTCCAACTTCTCTATGGTTTATAAACTATTTTACTAGCCATAGATTCATCAAAATAAGCAAACAACACACGAAAAACAGAATCTGTCAAAAACAGAACAGTATGTAGTAATCTGTAGCTAGCGCAAGATCTGGAATCCCAAAAATTCTAAAATAAATTGCTCTATTAATCATCTGCGAAAAGAATTAACTAAATAGCACTTTCCAAATAAAAATGGCAGCAGTTCTCGTGAGCCCTAAAGTTTCTGTTTTTTACAGCAAGATTAACAAGACTTTCCCCAAGTCTTCCCAACGGTTCTACTTGGCACAAACACTAATTAAACACAAAAACACAACATAAACAGAGGCTAGATGAATTATTTATTACTAAACAGGAGCAAAAAGCAAGGAATAAAAATAAAATTGGGTTTCCTCCCAACAAGCGCTATCGTTTAACGCCCCTAGCTAGGCATTAAAAGAAAGGATAGATCTAGGTATTGCCATCTTTAGTAGGAAATCCATAAGTGACTCTCATAATAGATTCATAAGGTAATTTAATTTTCTTTCTAGGAAACTGTTCCATGCCTTTCCTTAACGGAAATTGGAATCTAATATTTCCTTCCATCATATCAATAATTGCACCAATCGTTCTAAGGAAAGGTCTACCAAGAATAATAGGACATGAAGGATTGCAATCTATGTCAAGAACAATAAAATCTACGGGCACATAATTCCTATTTGCAACAATAAGAACATCATTAATTCTTCCCATAGGTTTCTTAATAGTGGAATCTGCAAGGTGCAAGTTTAGAGAGCAATCATCAAAATCATGGAAACCTAACAAATCGCACAAAGTCTTTGGAATCGTGGAAACACTAGCACCCAAATCACATAAAGCATAGCATTCATGATCTTTAATTTTAATTTTAATAGTAGGTTCCCACTCATCATAAAGTTTTTTATTGATAGAGACTTCTAATTCAAGTTTTTCTTCATAAGATTGCATCAAGGCATCAACGATATGTTTAGTGAACGCTTTATTTTGACTATAAGCATGAGGAGAATTTAGCACGGATTGCAACAGGGAAATACAATCAATAAAAGAGCAATTTTCATAATTAAATTCCTTGAAATCCAAAATAGTGGGTTTAGCAACATCTAGGGTTTTAATTTCTTCAATCCCATTTTCATCAATTTTAGCATCAAGATCTAAAAACTCCGAATTCTTGGAACGTCTTCTAGGTAAAGGTGGATCATAATCAGTCCCATCATTATTAAGATTCATATTGAAAAACAAATATTTAATAGGGAACACATCAATAATTTTTAGATCTTCATCTTTATTTTCATAGGAACTAGAAGAACGCGCTCTTATAAAGGCATCTTTCTTAGCACGCATTCTAGCGGTTCTTTCTTTGCACTCATCAATGGAAATTCTCATGGCTTTGAGAGACTCATTGATATCATGCTTAGGTGGAATAGATCTAAGTTTCAAAGAATCAACAACAAGAGAAATTCTATCAACGTTCCTAGCTAACTCATTAATCTTAAGCAATTTTTCTTCAATCAAAGCATTGAAATTCTTTTGCGAAGTAATAAATTCTTTAATATTAGATTCAAAATTAGAGGTCATCTTACTATAATTTCCATAATAATTGTTGTAGGAATTACCATAATTATTAGAGGGATTACTAGGATAAGGCCTAGGATTAAAATTTCCTCTATACGCGTTGTTACCAAAATTGTTCCTACCAACAAAATTCACATCCATAGATTCATTATTATTCTCAATCAAAGTAGACAAGGGCATATCATTAGGATCAGAAGGAACACTCTTACTAGCAAATAATTTCATAAGTTCATCCATCTTTCCACTCAAGACATTAATTTCTTCTATCACATGCACCTTTTTATTAGTAGATCTTTTAGTATGCCATTGAGAATAATTAACCATAATATTATCTAGGAGTTTAGTAGCTTCTCCTAAAGTGGTTTCCATAAAAGTGCCTCCGGCGGCTGAATCTAAAAGATTTCTAGAAGCAAAATTCAATCCGGCATAAAAAATTTGTATAATCATCCACAGATTCAAACCATGAGTAGGGCAATTACGTATCATTAATTTCATCCTCTCCCAAGCTTGTGCAACATGTTCATGATCAAGTTGCTTAAAATTCACAATATCGTTTCTAAGGGAGATGATCTTAGCGGGAGGAAAATACTTAGAGATAAAAGCATCTTTGCACTTATTCCATGAATCAATACTATTCTTAGGCAAAGACGAAAACCAAGCTTTAGCACGATCTCTAAGCGAAAAAGGAAATAGCTTCAATTTAACAATATTGTTATCCACATCTTTCTTCTTTTGCCTATCACACAAATCAACGAAGCTATTTAGATGGGTAGCGGCATCTTCACTAGGAAGGCTGGAAAATGGATCTTTCATGACAAGATTCAGCAAAGCAGTATTAATTTCACAAGATTCAGCATCGGTAAGAGGAGCAACCAGAGTGCTAATAAAATCATTGTTGTTGGTATTGGTAAAGTCACACAATTTAGTATTATCTTGAGCCACCGTGACAAGCAAGCAAACTAACACACAAGCAAACAAAAAGCATGCGGGCAAAAAGAGGCAAATAGAGAAAGAGAGGGAGGATAGAGAGAGAGGGGGCGAATAAAACGGCAAGGGTGAACTGGGGGAGAGGAAAATGAGAGGCAAATGGAAAATAATGTAATGCGGGAGATAGGGATTGTGATGGGTACTTGGTATATTGACTTTTGTATAGACTCCCCGGCAACGGCACCAGAAATCCTTCTTGCTACCTCTTGAGCACTGCGTTGGTTTTCCCCGAAGAGGAAGGGATGATGCAGCAAAGTAGCGTAAGTATTTCCCCTCAGTTTTTGAGAACCAAGGTATCAATCCAGTAGGAGGCTACGCGCGAGTCCCTCGTACCTGCACAAAACAAATAAATCCTCGCAACCAACGTGATAAGGGGTTGTCAATCCCTACACGGCCACTTACGAGAGTGAGATCTGATAGATATGATAAGATAAAATTTTTGGTATTTTTATGATAAAGACGCAAAGTAAAAATAAAAGCAAAGTAAAAAAGCAAATGAAATAACTAAGTATTGGAAGATTAATATGATGAAGGTAGACCCGGGGGCCATAAGTTTCACTAGTGGCTTCTCTCAAGAGCATAAGTATTCTACGGTGGGTGAATGAATTACTGTTGAGCAATTGACAGAATTGAGCATAGTTATGAGAATATCTACGTATGATCATGTATATAGGCATCACGTCCAAGACAAGTAGACCGACTCCTGCCTGCATCTACTACTATTACTCCACTCATCGACCGCTATCCAGCATGCATCTAGAGTATTAAGTTAATGAAAACAGAGTAACGCCTTAAGCAAGATGACATGATGTAGAGGTATAAACTCATGCAATATGATGAAAACCCCATCTTGTTATCCTCGATGGCAACAATACAATATGTGCCTTGCTGCCCCTACTATCACTGGGAAAGGACACCGCAAGATTGAACCCAAAGCTAAGCACTTCTCCCATTGCAAGAAAGATCAATCTAGTAGGCCAAATCAAACTGATAATTCGAAGAGACTTGCAAAGATAATCAATCATACATAAAAGAATTCAGAGAAGATTCAAATATTTTTCATAGATAGACTTGATCATAAACCCACAATTCATCAGTCTCAACAAACACACCACAAAAAGAAGATTACATCGAATAGATCTCCACAAGAGAGGGGGAGAACATTGTATTAAGATCCAAAAAGAGAGAAGAAGCCATCTAGCTAATAACTATGGACCCATAGGTCTGAGGTGAACTACTCACACTTCATCGGAGGGGCTATGGTGATGATGTAGAATCCCTCCGTGATCGATGCCCCCTCCGGCGGAGCTCTGCAACAGGCCCCAAGATGGGATCTCATGGATACAGAAAGTTACGGCTGTGGAATTAGGGTTTTGGCTCCATATCTGATTGTTTGGGGGTACGTAGGTATATATAGGAGGAAGGAGTACGTCGGTGGAGCAACCGGGGGCCCACGAGGGTGGAAGGCGCGTCTGGGGGGTAGGCACGCCCCCCTACCTCGTGGCCTCCTCTTTTGTGTCTTGACGTAGGGTCCAACTCTCCTGGGTCTTGTTCGTTGAGAAAATCACGTTCCCTAAGGTTTCATTCCGTTTGGACTCCGTTTGATATTCTTTTTCTTCGAAACCCTAAAACAGGCAAAAAACAGCAATTCTGGGTTGGGCCTCCGGTTAATAGGTTAGTCCCAAAAATAATATAAAAGTGGATAATAAAGCCCAATATTGTCCAAAACAGTAGATGATATAGCATGGAGCAATAAAAAATTATAGATACGTTGGAGACGTATCACACATCAATCTGTGAACCTCGCCAGTGTAATTAGCCAGTAGCTGGTGCCACTCGGGGAAGGAGGTTGGGTACCAATCATTATCCCAAACTCCCAAAAGAAGCTCCACATGAATTGCGTGGACACACAATAGAAGAGAATGTGATTCAGGTCCTCCGCAACTCCACAAAATGGGCATTGCCCATCTCTAGGCCCGTTTCGTTTTTTGCACTTGGTCTCCCGATTGGAAGCACCCTATCGTGGACTTAACACGGCAGATGCCCAAGCGAAAGGACTTAGGTGTGGAGCCATCGCATCTAGGTTAGCTTGAAAGGGGTTAAACGGGACAAAGGACACGGAGAGTTTACCCAGGTTCGGCCCCTCTCAACGAGGTAAAAGCCTACTCCCGCATTAGGTTGTATTGCTTGGGTTTCGATTAACAGGGAGCGAATACGCTTGACCTAGTTCTTGATCAGTTGTTTCTTGAGTTAACCCGTCGCCGGGTCACCCCTTTATATACAGGTTGATGCCCGACGGCTTATGCTACCTCTTGAGCACTGCGTTGGTTTTCCCGAAGAGGAAGGGATGATGCAGCAAAGTAGCGTAAGTATTTCCCTCAGTTTTTGAGAACCAAGGTATCAATCCAGTAGGAGGCTACGCGCGAGTCCCTCATACCTGCACAAAACAAATAAATCCTCGCAACCAACGCGAATAGGGGTTGTCAATCCCTACACGGCCACTTACGAGAGTGAGATCTGATAGATATGATAAGATAATATTTTTGGTATTTTTGTGATAAAGATGCAAAGTAAAATAAAGGCAAAGTAAAAAAGCAAAGGAAGTAACTAAATAGTAGGAGATTAATATGATAAAGATAGACCCGGGGGCCATAGGTTTCACTTGTGGCTTCTCTCGAGAGCATAAGTATTCTATGGTGGGTGAACAAATTACTATTGAGCAATTGACAGAATTGAGCATAGTTATGAGAATATATAAGTATGATCATGTATATATGCATCATGTCCGATACAAGTAGACCGACTCCAGCCTGCATCTACTACTATTACTCCACTCATCGACCGCTATCCAGCATGCATATAGAGTATTAAGTTAAAAACAGAGTAACACCTTAAGCAAGATGACATGATGTAGAGGGATAGACTCATGCAATATGATGAAAACCCCATCTTGTTATCCTCGATGGCAACAATACAATATGTGCCTTGCTGCCCCTACTGTCACTGGGAAAGGACACCGCAATATTGAACCCAAAGCTAAGCACTTCTCCCATTGCAAGAAAGATCAATCTAGTAGGCCAAACCAAACTGATAATTCGAAGAGACTTGCAAAGATAACCAATCATACATAAAAGAATTCAGAGAAGATTCAAATATTGTTCATAGATAGACTTGATCATAAACCCAAAATTCATCATTCTCCAAAAGAGAGGGGGAAAACATTGTATTGAGATCCAAAAAGAGAGAAGAAGCCATCTAGCTAATAACTATGGACCCGAAGGTCTGAGGTAAACTACTCACACTTCATCGGAGAGGTTATGGTGTTGATGTAGAAGCCCTCCGTGATTGATGCCCCCTCCGGCGGAGCTCCGAAACAGGCCCCAAGATGGGATCTCGTGATACAGAAAGTTGCGTCAGTGGAATTAGGTTTTTGGCTCCGTATCTGTTCGTTTGGGGGTACGTAGGTATATATAGGAGGAAGGAGTACGTCGGTGGAGCAACAGGGGGCCCACGAGGGTGGAGGGCACGCCTGAGGGGGTAGGCGCGCCCCCTACCTCGTGGCCTCCTCTTTTGTGTCTTGACGTAGGGTCCAAGTCTCCTGGGTCTTGTTTGTTGAGAAAATCACGTTCTGAAGGTTTCATTCCATTTGGACTCCGTTTGGTATTCCTTTTCTTCGAAACCCTAAAACAGGCAAAAACACAGCAATTCTGGGCTGGGCCTCCGGTTAATAGGTTAGTCCCAAAAATAATATAAAAGTGGATAATAAAGCCCAATAATGTCCAAAACAGTAGATAATATAGCATGGAGCAATCAAAAATTATAGATACGTTGGAGACGTATCAACTTACAGAGTCCTGGCCAGCTCATACACAACGTGTCCGGCTTGGTAACTAGCTAAGCTTGCTTGCAATACAAGTTAAACATATGGCGGCTCACACCCGTGGGCCTCAAGTCGTCCCCGAGTCTTGGGCCTTCAATAAGCTTGCTCTATGAACCGCCATCTTCATTCCTTCTTGGGCCTCTTCATCTTAAGCCAACAGTGGCATGACTCCTGGGCGGGTCATACCCAGTAGTTATATCCCCAGCATTAGGCCCCGGGTTGATTTGAACTTGTTCACATCAATCTTCAGCACTTGACTTAGCATAATCTTCCATCGCTAATTCCTTACCAATTCATTATAACCCGCCATGATGTCACATCTCAGAATTGTGTTAACCTGCCATGATGTCATCTTGCATTAACTTTGCATGAAGCCCAGGACATCTCAATAGATCTTTATCTTTAATGGATCTCCCAAAAATCAAGGCGTCTGCGTAGCCACATAACCATTTTTTGGATTCCTCGATTCCCACGCATGCCATTTATCCATCTCCTTATAAATAGGGACAAGGGCCCTTTTCATATTTTTTCACCCTTGCCTCCTCGTCTCCGTCTTCCTCCTCGCAACGCCCCTACGCGCCCAAGCTCTGCCGCCGTTGGCCTTCGTGAACTGCCTCAACTCCAGCCGCTGCATCAACCTGAACTGACCCGAGCATTGCGGCACACCTTCGCTGTTCAACAGCATATGTAAGTACTCCTCCTCCCACATAGCAGATCTCCATTAGGGTTTGCCCAGTTCGTCGGAGTTCTTCTCTATTCTTCCTCTCTAGATCTTGTAGCTGAATCTGCACATGATATTGAAAACGCGCGGTAATAGCTTAGCATTCCTTTTCCAATCACAGTAGATACTTTTTCTGTATAAGATCCATCCGAACACATGAGTTCTTCCACTGCCTTCACTTTAGGTCTATAATTTATTTTATTTTCTGAACTACTGCAGATCGAAAATCATAGCATCAATCTATGGAATCTGTTTGTCCATTACTTAGCAAAAATTCACTTTCAGATCTGTCACACTGCGATCATACGGGCGGCTTATATGATAAACCATAGCCCGCCATATAGCATTAGTCCCCTTACTAAGCCGCCAATATGCGTTCATAATTTGCATAACCCAGCACTGCCTTTCGGTTTAATCATGTCAACCTTTGTAGCGCTGACTTTTTGCCCATTACCCGGCTTAGCATCACAACCCTTTACCCGACAATATTTTCCTTTGTAGTCAAAAATGTCTAAAGCCAAGACTGTCACCTCATGCAACTGAGTCATTTCCCGGGTCTCCGAGGAAACATTGAATGAATATGTTCAAACGGGCGTCTTAGCCAAAAACGATGTCATCCTTTGGAGGGTCCCAAGAACAGAAACCCCTCCTCAGCCCAAGGAAGGTGAAGTAATTGTCTTCACTGATCATCTGCTCCGAGGTTTCACCCCCCCCCCCGGCTCAAAATTCTTCCATGATGTGTTGCACTTTTTCAAGCTCCATCCTCAAGACATCGGGCCCAATTCTGTTTCAAACATCTGCAACTTTCAAGTGTTCTACGAGGTTTACCTTCAACAGGAGCCCACTGTAGAACTATTCAGAGAATTTTATTATTTAAACTGGCAGACTAAGTTCACAGATGGGCCCAACCTAGAGTTAGGTGGCATTTCAATTCAGAGGCGGAAAGAAACCACCTTCTCAGCCGCCAAACTGCCCAGTCATCCCAAGGACTCGAACCAAACTTGGTTTTACTCCCAAGACACTTCTCTAGAAGGGGAGAACCCTCACTACAAAAAAGACACATCCGTGACATTTTGGACCGAACGAAATTTTGTTCTGTCATACATATGACACTTCTATGACGATAATTGTGACAAAACCCGGTATCATCATAGATGTGGTCGGCTCCTACTTCTATGACAAAAAATCATGATAGAAAATGGGCTTTTCGTCCTGGGCGGGCCGGAGGAGCAGCTGCATGACATTCTTTGGGTCGTCCATGACGGAAAAAACCGTGGTAGAAGCGAGGGCGAGGAAAATTTCAGCGAGTTCCCGGTTACGGTGGGAGGTCGGGGCCGAGCGATGCGCGTTTCTCTCGTACACGTACGTGTGTGTGTGCGAGGCCTTGGCTCTAACTGAACCCGAGCGAGGCGTCGGGCTCTAACTAAACCCGAGCGATTGCACTGCAGGCTACGCGTTACTGAACCCGAGCGATCGATCGATGGCTATTAACTGAACCCGATCGAGCAATTCCTTCACTACTACTGCTAACTGAAGCCGATCGATGCTGCCTCCGGGATGAACAGTGAGTGTTGCGGGGGGTTTGGATGAACAGTGAGCAGTGGCGTTGCCTCTGGATGAACAGGACCCCGTGGTGTGGTGGAGGGCTGGATGAACAGTAGACGATGGAGGGGTGCCCGTGGAGGGGTGGTTGAACAGGACCCCGTGGTGTGGAGGGCTGGATGAACAGTAGACGGTGGAGGGGTGCCCGTGGAGGGGTGGTTGAACAGTAGCCGGTGGAGTAGCGCGTGGTGGAGGCTAGATGAACAGCAGCCCGTGGAGGCTGGAGGAGGTCGACGGTAGCCCGTGGAGGCTGGAGGAGGTCGACGATGGAGATGAACGGTATCCCGTGGAGTCCCGTTTTGCGGTACGCTACACCCCTCCCGATGAACAGGACCCCCGTTTCGACTGTAGCGCTCCAACACAAGTCTGTTTCGTCCGTTTTGCGGTACGCCACACCCCTCCCGATCAACAGGACCCCCGTTTCGACCATCGGAGGTCCGTTTCGTCCGTTTTGTGGTACGCCACACCCCTCCCGATCAACAGGACCCCCGTTTCGACCGTAGGAGGTCCGTTTCCTCCGTTTTGCGGTACGCTAGACCTCTCCCGATCAACAGGACCCCGTTCCGAACATAGGAGGTCCGTTTCCTCCGTTGTGCGGTACGCCAGGCCTTGTTTCCATCGCATGTTCCATCCAAGCCCTCCCGATGAACATGACCACGCATTCCGTTGCCTCCCGATGAACACGATGCATTCTGTTGCCTCCCCATGAACACGATGCATTCCGTTGCCTCCCCATGAACACGATGACGATGTTGTTTCTCCGTTCCGACCCAGCCATGTACATGAGCCCTGGCCGTACGTATGAGCGAGTAGGCGTTCGAGACCCCGCCCATATGTACACATACGTGGCCGTATTTTCTTTCTTGCACCCTGGCCGCTGTATGTACGTGTACATGCTACGTGCACGCCTCTACTACGACACATACGTGCCTCTACTACGACACGTGCGCGCCTCTACATCCACCAGTATATATGTACGTACACGTTCGAGACCAGAATGACAACGCTACGTACGCTTCGACCAGGTGGGTCCCAGATTGTCAGGCACTTCCTTTCCTGCGAAGATGTAGCTGGTGGGTCCCAGCAGTCAGGGGGGCGAATCGTTTTTTTTTTGCCCGGACGCACTTCCTTGCGTGCGAAGATGTAGCTGGTGGGTACCAGCAGTCAGGGGGGAAACATTTTTTTCATGAAATACGGTGGCCCGTTCGGTGGGTCCCCGCTATCAGGTGGAGGAATAATTATTTTGCACGTAATAAGGAGGCACTTCCTTGCTGCGGCCATGGACCCAGCTGTCAGCCTCTCCACATACAGTCCATGTCCGATGGAAGTCGTTCCTTGACCACGTTGACCACGCCGCACCGAGAGCACCAGGGCGGTGGACGACGGCGAGGCCTAGGAAGGGGACAACGCGGAGCCGGGGAAGACGCGGTAGTGGATGCCCACGCGTAGAGGAGTACGAGGGTTCACTGGTTCGCT
The DNA here is from genome assembly GCF_003073215.2 of Triticum urartu. Lineage (NCBI taxonomy): Eukaryota > Viridiplantae > Streptophyta > Magnoliopsida > Poales > Poaceae > Triticum > Triticum urartu. The sequence goes on along the minus strand of NC_053025.1, from coordinate 541,592,437 downwards.
GCGGTGTGAGGCTGCCGTCGCCGCAGAATAACAGGGGGTGTGGGTGAGTAGAGGGTGGCCTAGCCAGCGGTGGGAGTAGTAGGGGGCGGTGAGGCCTCCGCCGCATCGTAGCCGGCCACGGGAGGCAGGAGCACGAGGCATGACCGGCGCTGGTTTGGGCGGCTGGAGCAAGAAGACCAGATGTTGAAGAAGCACTACGGCCGTTGGATGGACATCGTACGGTCACTGGATCTAGAATTGTGCATATTGACTAAGTTGACAAAGCCCTCCGTCCCCATCAACTTAGTAGGCCCACAAGTCAGCCTGCCACTATACTGGGTCCCAGCTAACAGGGGGAGTATTCATTTTTTTGTGCGTGATAAGGAGGCACTTCCTTGCGTGCGAAGATATAGCTGGTGGGTCCGAGCTGTCAGCGGCGGTAACATTTTTTCGTGAAATACAGAGGCCCTTTCGGTGGGTCCCTGATGTCAGGTGGAGGAATCATTATTTTGCGTGTAATAAGGAGGCATTTCCTTGCGTGCGGCCGTGGACCCAGCTGTCGGCCTCTCCACGTACAGTCCACTTCAGATGCATGTCGGTCATTGACCACGTTGACCAGGCCGCGCCGAGAGCACCAGGGCGGTGGACGACGGTGAGGCCTAGGAAGGGAACGACATGGAGGCAGGGAAGACTCGGCAGTTGTTTCCCACGTGGAGGGGAGTATGACTGTACGAGGGTTTACTGGTTCGTCTGCCGTCGCTGGAGAATAACAGCATGTGTGGGTGCGTAGAGGGATGGCTAGGCCAGCGATGGGAGTACGGTGGGGCGGTGAGGCCTGTGCGGCAGCACAGCCGGCCGCGGAGAGGAGGGAGCAGGCAGTCCCGCCGGCGCTTGTTTGAGCGGCTGGAGCAGGAAGAGCAGAGATTGAAGAAGCACGACGGCCGTTCGATGGACATCCAACAGTCACTGCTTGTGCGTCAACCTTTTTTTAGGAAAGCCTCAAATCTGTGGAAAACAACATACAGCCCATCTGCCAGTATTTCTAATAATTTACAGCCCATTTGCTAATTCTTAAGGTTTTTTTTGGAGCCCATATTCTTTTTGTTAGCATTACAGCCCATATTGTGGCCACAGTTAAAAAAATATACGAAATTTTGCATATTTCGGTGCGGTCCGAACTGTTTTTAATCCCGAAATTTCGACTCACATTCAAACTGATTTTAAAAATAAATGTATATCAATATAAAATCCAACAAATTCTCCATGCATAAAAATTAATGTAATTTAAAATCTCGAAATGAAAAAAAAGATATTTGAAACTAATTGCCGGTTTGATGTGTTTTAAAAATGTACAGCCCATTTCTCATTACTGATAGGCCATTTTCTCGGTCAGTCGAATGAAACTCTCCTCGTCTTGAAAGATTTGCAGCCCAACAGGCCTGACAAAGCGACTTGGCAAATCACAAAAAACTGGGCTGTGGCCGTGGACCCAGTTGTCAGCCTCTCCATGTACAGTACTCTTCCGATGGAAGTCGGTCGTTGACCACATTGACCAGCCACGCCGAGAGCACCAAGGCGGTGGACGATGGCGAGGCCTAGGAAGGGGACGACGCGGAGCCGGGGAAGACGCGGCAGTGGATGCCCACGCGGAGAGGTGTACGAGGGTTCACTGGTTCGGCTGCGGCGTGAAGCTGTCGTCGCCGTAGAATAACAGGGGGTGTGGGTGAGTAGAGGGATACCCTGGGCCAGCGGTGGGAGTAGTAGGGGCGGTAAGGCCTCCGCGGCATCACAGCCGGCCACGAGAGGCAGGAGCACGTGGCACGACCGGTGCTGCTTTGGGCGGCTGGAGCAAGAAGACCAGAGGTTGAAGAAGCACTATGGCCGTTGGATGGACATCGTACGGTCACTGGAGCTAGAATCGTTCATATTGACTAAGTTGACAAAGCCCTCCGTCCTCGTCAACTTAGTAGGCCCACAAGTCAGCCACCCACTATGGTGGGTCCCAGCTAGTAGGGGGTATTCATTTTTTGGTGCGTAATAAGGAGGCACTTCCTTGCGTGCGAAGATATAGCTGGTGGGACCGACCTGTCAGCGGGGGGAACGTTTTTTCGCGAAATACAGAAGCCCTTCCCACGTACAGTGCATAATAAGGAGGGACTTTCCTTGTGTGCGACCATGGACCTCGTGGGTCCCAGCCGTCAGGCTCTCCACGTGCAGTCCTCTTCCGATGACTCTCGTATGTTGACCACGCCGCGCTGAGTGCACCGAGGCGGTGGACGACGGTGAGGCCCCAGACTGGAACGACCCGGAGATGGGGAAGACGCGGTAGTGGAGTCGCAGACGGAGAGGAGTGGGAAACTTGACTGGTTCAGGTGCGGGGTGGGCATACACTCGGCAGAGAATAACAGGAGGTGCGGAGTGGAGGGATGGCCTGGCTGTCGGCGGGGTAGCGTTTTGCTGAGGAGCGCAAAACAACGCCGCTGGACGCCGAAGGCTGGAGCAGGCGGTTCCGGCAGTGCTGTGAGAAGAAGACGAGAGATTGAAGAAGAATGTCGGCCGTTGGATGTAAATCCAACGCCTTCTTAGGCTTCGACCTACTGGCCCACATGTCAGCCAGTCCATTTGTTTTTTAGTCCATTTGGTGGGCTGGGCGAAACAATGATGTAGCATCTATGCAGCCCGTTTAAATCTCATTTGCATTTTTCTCAAAATCCGCGGACTTGCTGGGCTGGCTGAAAATATCATGTTGGGCTAGACGGAGAAATGTTATAAAAACATAAACACATGATTGCACGTCATTAAAATCTCTGCAAGCTTATGTATGCAATCACTAGGAGTTAACTTGCCAAGTTATATATAAACAATTATTATTATTATTTTGTAAGAACTTTCAACTTACGAAATAAAATATCATTTTAATTTTATGAGTTAATAGTACGTGGGGTATTATTATTTTTTAGGCTAGACGTGGGACAGTTGATTTGGTTCTAGGAGAAAGTACTGGGAGAAAACTTAGTTTACATCGAAAAAGAAAGTGGGAGAAAATTCAGAGACCTGCTGGGTCCACCTGAGGAGGGGAATATGTTGGGAGGAAGGAGATTCAAAGCACGGCAGCCGAGTGAACTAATTTTTTTATCGGACAAGTGAACTAGTTTACCTACATGAGCAAATAGCCACTAAAAAAAGCAATCAGGTTAATGGGTTCTTAAAAGAAATATTTCGGAAAAAATAGATAATTACGACACATAGGCTAATGCATGAAACACTCAGATGATAAAGGTGCTTATAAACAGATAAAGTACAACATCTAGACCTTCCTGGCATGCTTGATCATGACGATGCGGCTGTCCGTGTACTCGTCGGTTACGGGAACCAGACACGCCCTCATGTCCAAAATCTGCATGTACATGTCGTAGCATGTGTATGCGCCCTTGGCCGCATAGGTTATGTAGGCTAGATTCAGAGGTACCTCCCATGTGTTCAGGTCGTCTTCTTTCATGTTAGCGTATCAGGGGTCGATGATGGTCTCAGCGAGGTCAACCACGGAGTCCTTCTCCTGCCCGTTGCTGATGATCTTGTATTGCTTCTGGATGTCGACAAGCTTGTTGCACCAGATGGCCGAATCATTGTGTTCTTCCTTCTCTCCACCGTAGCGAAGGTGCAGTTGGCGCTGCCGATGAAACGGGCGAATGCTCCAGAACCTGGTGCAGCCATAGGACTGAGGCGAGGCAGAGCTTCACCGAGTCCGTATCGTTGGTGTACATCACATTCAACTTGGTGCAGCCATAGGACTGAACGGCGAACTCAAAGGGGAACTCCTTGCTGAAGTCCATATCCAGCAGGCTCACCCCTCGGATCGCCATTGGAGTCTCTTCGAGTGAACGAGTGTGTAGGCGGCGGCAGCAGTTCGTTTTTCAGCTCTTGGGGAACTGGATTCAACAGTAAGTTGAGTGTGTACAGGCGACAACAGTTACTACCCCTCACTCGTCCGCTGCATGCCCGGCAGAAGATGCACCCTCGGCCACACGTCGGTTCACGAGCGGGTCTATATTGGTACTATAATAACAGGAGTTAGTGGTCACTTTACTTAAATTTAATTAGCTTTAATAGAAAAGTTTATACTTAAAACAAGCAATGCATTCGCTCGTTCTATCAGTGCCACAGGATCAACATGCACAACAATTAGAATTATTATTCTCAGGACGCACACGATCAGCACATTTGTCGCACTTTCACAAAGATAATACTACCAAGTTTGAACTGTTTGTTATGGTTGTTGTCCTCTGCATCATCATGTCGTGTTTCCCAGCTTGCAAGATTCAGAACCAACAAATAAGATCCAAATAATAAGTACAACAAAGATGCCTACACATCTCATTGACTCCCAACTTGCAAGATTCAGAATCAATAAATAAGATCCAAATAATAAGTACAACAAAGATGCCTACACATCTCATTGATTCCCAGCTTGCAAGATTCAGAACCAACAAATAAGATTCAAATAATAAGTACAACAAAGATGCCTACACATCTCACTGATTCCCAGCTTGCAAGATTAAGAACCAACCCATTAGAGCCTTTTGATAAAGTGAATATCGGGATTAAATCCATCTTGGCTAGCCATGTCATACAATCGAAGAACTTGGCGAATGCTCTTGACCATCACAACATCTGTAGTTGAGGATTCCTGTTTGCACAGCACAAACAAGGAGACACGAGAGCATGATTTCGCTTTAATAGCGGCCTCCTTGAACTCAACCTCCAGCTCTACTAGGATGAGGTCTGGAGTTCCATGATTCAATTCATGCGCCTTTTTCTGCAGTTCACCTGAAATGAAGCAAAGATTGCATCATTCAGCTAGCAAAAAGTACTTGCTCTTGTGAGCTGGCAGGTTCTTCTTTAGTAGTTGCACTAAAATTGAGGAACATTAAGGTTGGATGTCCGGCTCATGTAAGGTGCAACTATAATTTTCTTATCCTTTTGTGCAGTTCCACTAAAATAAAGTGCCATTGTGGTGACAGTGACGACTCCATCTTGTAAAGGCTAATAAAATGTTGCACGAGATTACCAGCAGAACTTGACGGAGATTTGGAAACTCCAATCACCATTTTGTGCAGTTCCACCAAAATTGAGAGATGTTGCCCACATGACATTTTAGTTGAACTGCACAAGACACTCATTCCAAAAAAAGTGTTTTGTGCAGTTCACCAAAAGGTCAAAATAGCAACAAGGTGAAATGGATATCCCTATCTGCACAAAAAGATAGAAAGTAAACAGTTTTTGATCAATAAGAATATACGAAACATATACAAAAGGAAAAGAAGCATCTTAATTATGTTCATGGCAATCACGCAAGGACAGTAGAAATTTTAAAACGTCAGCAATGCTTCATGTTACCAGAAGCATTACGATCAACAATGAGATTCCTCAAATATGGGATTACTTTAATGGTGGCATTGCTTGTTTACCAGACACAGTAAATCAACAACAGCTAAAGAGTTGGTTTAAGGGCATGGGACCGTGGGGACACCAGGACACTTAGCAGCGTAAAGGAGCAACTTACTTATCATACTGGGGAAAACAGCAGGAGTGCCATTTGTAACATAGTTTAATTGCATCTTATCACTGGAGGCATTAGATTAACAATAACACTAGTTAGACATGTCCCTAAGGTAACAGTGTGATCGCTTCATTTTACATGCGCCCTTACATTAACAACAGCAAAAGGTTGGTATAAGGACATGCGACAGTGGACGCATCAGCACAATGTACCTACAAGGAGGCATAAAGTGGTGATGTCGAGTTTGTTCATGCTATGTGAGGGCAGCAAACCTAATCCTGGAGACCTTGTACTATGTGAGGGCAGCAAATCTAATCCTGGAGACCCTTTACTATGTGAGGGCAGCAAATCTAATCCTGGAGACCTTTTACTATGTGAGGGTAGCAAATCTAATCCTGGAGACCTTTTACTATGTGAGGGCAGCAAATCTAATCCTGAGACCTTTTACTATGTGAGGGCAGCAAATCTAATCCTGAGACCTTTTACTATGTGAGGGCGGCAAATCTAATCTTGGAGACCTTTTACTATGTGATGGCAACAAATCTAATCCTGGACATACTCTGTTGACTTGTCCACCAGCCGCCACTTTCTATCCTTTTTTCAACCAATAATAGATCTATTCCTTATCCAGTTTGTACTGCGTTTTCCCATTATTTCCCTTTTCAACCAAGAGACCGGTTGCGTATCCGGTCTCTACTACTTTCACCATATTATTTCCTCTTTGAATCAAGTCCTAGATTCATGCTACAACTTTCCCCCCTTTCTTCGTTGTTTGAACAAAGCCCTAGATTTGAATGCATGAAGTAGCTTTACCTCTAATAATACTAAAAATTTAGGTGGCTTTGGGAGAGCTGATGGGAGTAGAAAAAGATGCACATGCAGACACGTGGGGAGCTGGGGCAGTAGAGCAAGGCTGCTTTCGAAGAACTTATGCCTGAGGGTCGCCGGGATGTCGGCGGCGGCAGGTCGGATCTACGGACAATATGGTAGGGAGGAAGAAGGGTCGGAGGACCTCCTGAGCCGGCTCTGTGTCGGGGAGAACGGCACGGGCAGAGGATCGGGCCCCTCCGGCAGTCGTGGGTTTCCTCCCTCGGTGACGATGACCGCATGAACGATGCACCTTTTAGTCCTCTACACACACCGGCCGAAGGGATCCAGCCGGATCTATGACCAGCGGTGAGCAGAGAGAAAATGTCGCTACCGCTATCTTGTTTATATCTGAAGATGATGAGAGAATGAAGAGAGCAACCCTAGTAAAGCAAGCGCTCAGGCCCCTGCGTCCATATATAGTGGAGTGATTATCTTTTTCTCTCCACAACAAGCGTTTCAATTTGTGTACGTGGCATTAAAGAAAAGAAACTCTCTATTTAAGGTGACTATTGTACGACTCCTACTTACTACTAGTAGTACTACAGTATTGTTCACTTGTGCTCCCCGCCCCTCCATTCATTGAACAACCCCACGGGTGAATAAAAATACAGTAAGTACTGTATTTATATAGAACAAACAAGCTCGAACTATTTTCACGTAGTTAAAAGTTGAGGGTGGGGCTTTTCCCGGGTAGTACATGCGGCAGTTTTTGGGTAGGCGGTTTGACAGAGAGGCGGGGAGGGTGAGCAAGTGGGGCTGTGCGATTTGACGGTGCGTTATTGCTGGAAAGACTTGTGATATGACCACTCACTATAGTCATGAATTACTGGCGCTCCGACCGGGGTGATGCCCCCCTTCCATTCCGCGCTCTAATCTGGTGCATGACACGTCGACCCGGATGCTGGCTCTCCCACATGTCGGAGTAGTAAGAAGGAGCAAAGAATGATGTGGTATATACTAGTACTATACTACTCCCTCTGTTCCTAAATATAAGTCTTTGGAGAGATTTCACTATGGACCACATACGGAGAAAAATGAGTGAATCTACACATAAAATGCATCTATATACATCTGTATGTGGTCCATAGTGAAATATCTACGAAGACTTATATTTAGGAACAGAGGGAGTACTACTCAGGTCGGAGGAGTGCGAACCACGGCAGCCCAGTGAACCAGCAGTGCGAACCACGGTAGCCCAGTGAACCAGCAGTAGAAAACAATGTGGTGATATGGCCATAAAAAACAATGTGCTACGGTCCACACTATAGCATGTACAGTAACACTCCTCTTTGTTTGGATCCCTGAGTTAGAGCTAGTTTGGGTTGAAATAGCCTCAAATTATCGAAACAAGAGGGGTTAGTTTGAGCTAGTTTGCTCTAACCCAGCTAAAAAAACTAACCCGGTGGAGAGGTTCTAATTGGGTTAGTTATCCTCGGGCCCACTAAAAGAGAACTAAAAAAATCTTCCCTGCCCGCACCAGATCGCTCCCCCCTCTTGCACGACTCCTCTCTGTTCCCCATAGGGCCGCTCGCCCTCTCTCTCCTCCGGCCGCCCTCTCCTTCCGGCCTCGGCCGCCCTACTCCGTCTGCCCTCTCCCTCCGGCCTTCGAAGGTCGCCCCGCTCCCCCTTCACCAGTCATTTTTCTCCCTCTGTCGTGCGCGGCGGCGGCGCATCTACCAGGGAGGTCGCAAGAGGGGTGAGTTTGTTCGTTCCTTCTCTGTCTCACGGCCATATCATTGATCTTGCCTGCTCTAGCGCTAATTCTGATTTGGAAAAGTAGATCCTGATCAAACTTGGTATAGATTTGTGGTGCACGCATGGAATTGTTTGATGCTGCTTGAGGAGGTAATAAATCTTTCTAGAGGCCCAAAGATTCAGGTCACCTTTCTAGGTATTTCAATTTCAGGCTTGCATTATTTCTAGAGGCCCAAACATTCAGTTCACCTTTCTAGGTATTTCAATTTCAGGCTTGCATTATTTCTAGAGGCCCAAAGATTCAGTTCACCTTTCTAGGTATTTCAGTTTCAGGCTTGCATTATTTCTAGAGGCCCAAAGATTCAGTTCACCTTTCTAGGTATTTCACTTTCAAGCTTGCATTATTTCTAGAGGCCCAAAGATTCAGTTCACCTTTCTAGGTATTTCACTTTCAGGCTTGCATTATTTCTAGAGGCCCAAAGATTCAGTACACCTTTCTAGGTGTTTTAGTTACAAGCTTGCATTATTTCTAGAGGCCCAAAGATTAAGTTCCCAGTCGGCGGCAAGCGGCCCTGCTACCCATGTCGGTGTCGACCTCAACTCGCAAGGGCCGGTGTTGGAGGGGTTCTCGGGGCTTGGGCTCTATAGAGCCTTCCTTCAGAGCGACGGTGGCGAGCTCCTCCCTGGCGTGAGGGGCTCTGGGCTCCCTCCCTATCGTGAATGACTTCCGTGATGAGTTAGCTCATTCTTTGTTTCATGAAGTGTTTTTTTATTTTGTGAAGCTTGATTGACGACTTGTATGTTTAAGTGGGATATCTCATTTGTATGGACAAAGTGAAAATTATCATGTTTTGCATGCTTGATTTGTATAGATGGTTCGTTTATGTCAATTGTGAGCGGGAGGAGGCCACAGAAGAGCCGGCCACACCAAGAGGGTGCTTGGATCCAAGGGACTTATTTTAGTCTGACTAAAAATAGTCTCTTTAAGAGGCTAAAGTTCCAAGCACCCCTGACTAAAGAGGGGCTAAAACTAGTCTTGAGACTAAAAAAAATTAGTTAGGGGTACCCCTACTAAAATGTGGATTAGTCCTCTCTCTCCTCATTTAACTCCTCTCCTTTAACACAGGCGAGTTCTGGATTGGAGGGTTTGGAGGATAATAAATGATCATTAACTTGATTTTAGTCTCTTTAGTATTTGGATCCAAGCATGGGTGAGGCTAGCAAGTTTTAGTCCCACTACTTTTAGTCATGGAACTAAAACGTATCCAAGCACCCTCCAAATCCGGCAGGAAATAGGGTCCAAAGTAGTCAAATGATTGAGATAGAGCATTTATTATCAATCTAACCCTGCCATCCATACACCTCTTTGGTTTAAAGTTAGTTCAGGGTTAGAATCTAACTCTAACCTCTAACTGAGTTAGAGTTCTCCTCGTCTCGGTTCATCGCCATCATACTTTCCCCATTCCTGTGTTTTCAGTATCCTGCGAATCAAAGAGGCCCTTTTTGTGGGAAAAATCAAAGAGGCCCTTAGACTGGTTTCGGTCCGTTCATTTTTTATAAACGTGTTATGTCCAAAATTTAATGAACGTGCTCCGGTTTCCACGAAAATAATCCGGTTTCATGTAGTAATTCATTCATTTATTTATTCTTCTGCGGGGGGTTTGCATGTAATCTGTGAGGTCTGAAATGTAAAGTACCCCGGCATATGCTCTGAGTCGTGCATGCACTACGACCCAGATGCTCTATGTCCCACATGTCGGCGAATGGGAGCACGTGGAAATAGCCTAGGAGTACATATAGGAGGATAAATGCGTGAAATCATATGTACTGTGGAGCGTAGCCGCGGTTCGAAAAGGAGACCTAAAGTGATGACAGCTATAGGTCGCACGCACCCAACTAGTGGTACTAGACATACGACTAATTTTTCCCTCAAAAAAAAAGAGGCACGAGTGCTCAGTACTCCTATTCTATAAACACGAGTCCCATCTGACAACAGCGTCCGTGCTACAGCTAGCTCTCCTCCCTCGTTTCTCTCTTCTAATTCTAAACTCGGCCGACGCCCGGTGGGCGGGGTGGGTTTGCTCAACTGTGGCCCCACCTCACAGTGAAAACGTTACGACTGGAATAAAAATGCCATATACTCCCTCCGTTCATAAATATAAGCCTTTTTAGATACCATTTCAAATGGAATACAACATATAGATGTATGTAGACATAGTTTAGAGTGTAGATTCACTCATTTTGCTCCATATGTAGTAGTTACTTGCTGGAATCTTTAGAAAGACTTATATTTGGGAACGGAGGGAGTACTATACTAATAAAACATTAAGGCCACGAGGCGATGCAGTGCTGGTTACAGGAGGCAAGAAGAAGAGATGCATCCATCGACGACGTCCACCTCCTCGACTCAGGGCGCCGGCCCACCGAATGGCGCCTAAGTAGCAGCGGCTTTCATGGCCAGGTAGACGTGCTTCTGAACAATGGCGTCCAATGATTCCAGCCACTGGAAGAAGGCCAACGTCTTTCTGTCCTCGCTTGCCTTGTAGTGGCCTATGTAGACGATTTCCTCGTAGACGTGGATGTGCAGGTCGACGGTTTCTTGCATGGCGAGGCGCTGCGCGGCGAGCGCGGCCTCGAGGTGCACATTCTTCTTCGTGACCTCCGGCACCTGCAGGGCCACCAGGGCTTGAAAGAGTTCGTCACCATGGAGGACGATGAGGGTGGTAGGCAATGAGGAGCCTGGGCGCGCGGGCTGGAGCAGTACGGCAAGGTCGTCCGCGCGCTTCTTGACGGCGGTGAACTTGCGGATGGAGTTGACCATCATGTCGTCCATGTGAGAGGCGAAGCCGGCGTCGGCGAGGGCTACGATGCCTGCAGTCGCCAGCACCGTCTGGAAACGCTGCGCGGTGCGGGGCTGCAGGCCGGCGCCTTGGATGATTTGGCATAGCCGACTGCCGCTTGCGTCCATCGCCTCCATAGGTGCTTGTGGCTTCTGGTCACTTGGTCTTGGATTGGAGTGAGCAGTGTTGCGCAGAGACTTGGGAGTAGATGGATTGGAGTGGTGGGGCGCCTTTATTATATGAGAGTCCAAACGCTGTTGCATTCACATCGTGCTGGCTCTATTCTGCTTCTCCAATTAATTCCCTCTACATGTAATTGAGGATGCATCATTGACCGTTCAACATCTCGGGAACCGCTACCCTCTCCCTCCTTAGCATTGAAGCACCTATGGACCCATCGACGACGAGGTGCCTATGGTGACTTCGTAAATTTCAAGATGATAGTGCCCTACGTGTGTGCATTCATAGGGGTGAGTGTATGCGCGTGTATATGAGCGCTTGTGTCGGTGTCAAAACCGGCGGATCTCGGGTAGGGGGTCCCGAACTGTGCGTCTAGGCCAGATGGTAACAGGAGACACGGGACATGATGTTTTTTACCCAGGTTCGGGCCCTCTCGATGGAGGTAATACCCTACTCCTGCTTGATTAATATTGATGATATGGGTAGTACAAGAGTAGATCTACCACGAGATCAAGGAGGCTAAACCCTAGAAGCTAGCCTATGGTATGATTGTTGTGTATGGAGTTTATTGCCTACGGACTACAATCCTCTGGTTTATATAGACACCGGATAGGGTTAGGGTTACACAAAGTCGGTTACAATGGTAGGAGATCCTGAATATCCGCATCGCCAAGCTTGCCTTCCACGCCAAGGAAAGTCCCATCCGAACACGGGACGAAGTCTTCAATCTTGTATCTTCATAGTCCAGGAGTCCGACTGAAGGTATAGTCCGGCTACCCGAACACCCCCTAATCCAGGACTCCCTCAGTAGCCCCTGAACCAGGCTTCAATGACGACGAGTCCGACGCGCAAATTGTCTTCGGCATTGCAAGGCGGGTTCCTCCTCCAAGTCCTTCGTAGAAGATTGTAAACACCAAGAGTAGTGTCCGGCTCTGCAAAATAAGTTTCCACATATTGCCATAGAGAGAATAATATTGACACAAATCAAATCTGCCGACGTATTCCGCAGTGCGTCATCACACTACGGCCAAGTCCTTTACTCGAATCGTTTTTACTTTTCCACCTCAGCATGTTTTGCGAGGCGGTTTCCTTGCCACGTCTTGTCGAAGCAGAGATCGTGTACCCCTTTTACGGGATTCTCATCAATACGGATGTGGGTAATCCAATCGCGCCTCTTATCACGGCGCTTGGGAGGCAAGCGAGTTTTACTAGGCAGGTGGGGACGCACAACCGCATCCGCCCATATAAGGGGATAAGGATCCACCTTTTTACCTACGCCTTCTTCCTCCTTTGCCTATCCGTCTCCTGCGCACTCGAGCTCCAGCGCCCAAGCCCGCACTTCCCACCTCAACCTTCTCCAGCAATGTCCGGAGCGGGAGGCAAGTGGATGGTCTCCCCCTTCACGGAGGGCCATGTCAAAAAGCTAAGGAAGGCCGGATACTCGTCCAAAGACATCGCGCACCGGCTTCCCGAGGAGGGGCAGCTTCTCCCCACCCCAAGGCCCCATGAGAGGGTAGTATTCCTTCCCCACTTCCTTCGCGGACTGGGTTTTCCACTCCACCCATTTGTCCAGGGGCTCATGTTCTACTACGGCCTGGATTTCCACGATCTGGCCCTGAACTTCATCCTCAACATCTCGGCGTTTATTGTCGTGTGCGAGGCTTTCCTCCGCATCCGCCCCCATTTCGGCCTCTGGCTCAAGACCTTCAACGTCAAGCCCAAGGTGGTGCGCGGCAGCCAGGCGGAGTGCGGAGGCGCCATGGCGGGCAAGATGGCCAACGTCCTATGGCTCGAGGGCTCCTTCGTGGAGACCCTGAAGGGGTGGCAATCATGGTGCTTTTACATCACCGAGCCGCGCGATCCGAAATGGATCGCAGCCCCCGAGTTCCGATCCGGACCCCCCACGCGGCTTATGTCCTGGAAAGAGATGGGCCTGTCGTGGGGTGACGAAAAAGAAGTGACCGGATTGTAGACATGCATCCAGTCCCTGGTGAATAAACCAATCTGGCTTGTTAATGTAGTCCAGGTTATGCTCGTCCGCCGGATCCTCCCGTGTCAACAACGGGGCTTTAATCTGTGGGAGTTCAACCCGGCGCAGCACCAAACCCTTAACCGGCTCTTCGACACGACGTATGAAGACATCTGGAGGGTGCTAACCAAAGGCGCCGAGGCTCCCACATCCGCTTCCGAGGACCGCGGATACAGCTCGCAGCGTCACGCTAGCGAGTTAAGCTATTTTCACCTTTTACAGGATGTTAAGTTTTTTCATAGTTTGACTCTATGCGAGATCTAAACTCCCTTACCCTTGACAGGCTTGGCGGGCGAAGTCCGGATCGATTAACTGTCCGGCTCCCTTGCCCGAAGACCCAGCCCCTGCTCTCCTAGTGAAGCTGCTGGTTTCGGCGCCTTATGTGGTGCCGGAGAAGAAGGCCAAGAAGAAGAAGGCCACGGGGACTCGAAAGAGTGCCCATAATGTGGTGGCGTCGGACTCGTCATCCGACGAGTCCGAGACGCCCTCCTCCCGCGCAAACGAGGAGGAGGAAGAAGAAAACTCTCCCCCCCCCAACAGAGGGAGGAGAGAAGAGGAAGGCCGCCCCAACGGGGGAGGCCGAGGGGTCTAGGAAAAGGAAGACCCCTCCGCCGGACTACGCCCCCAACGCCGAAGAGGGCAAAGAGGAGTGGCCAAGCAGGGCCAAGCGTCCGGCGAAATCGTAAGTTCGGATATCAGAATAACTCATGATGTTCCTTTGTTGCACAGCTTTCCCTAATGTCGAACATAATTATGCAGCCCGCCCTGGGCCGAACTCAACGAGTCGTCGAGCGGCTCCCTGGATTCATCGGACATGAACTCAGTTCCGCCCGCTGTCTCCCCCCGCACTGCGGACGACGCCGAAGTGGCGTCACAACGAGCTCCAGGGCAGGAGGAGGTGGTCCTGGAGGAGCCGCAAGGCGACCTCCCGGACCCCATGAGTAAAGGGGACAAGACCCCCCAGGGCTCCAAGTCCGGCTTTGTGCCGGACGCCGCGCCGGAATCTTCAATAGCTCCGGACCACGGTAGGTGAACTCCTTCCAAGAGGAGAAAGCCTTCTGAGCCGGCGGCCTCCGTCCAACCGGAGGTGCCAGACAATCTGCTGGAGGTGCTTGATGGCGCCTCCATCGATGAGGAGCACTGTACTATTATGAGTACGGTGATCCAGAAGGTTCAGTCTGCCAAGAGCAGACTGAGTGAAGCTTGCGCTAGCCTCCTAACAGGCTTCGAGGTAAGTAAAAAATATGTAAAAACATAACCGCATAGACAGTAGCCCCTGATGCTCTGTTTGGCATTCGGAAATAAAAGCCGAATAGAGGATCTAGTAAATTTCGCAGGAGTCTAACAATAAAGAGTCAATATGCGTGTGCAGGCTTCGCTGCTATCCACCGCCGCACTGACTGCGGAGGTGGGTGTCCTGAAACAGGACCTCAAGCGGACTGAGCGAGAGCTCGGCCTTGCCAAGCGGCAGCTCGAGGAAAAAGAAGGTAGGAAATACCTTACAGAAAAAGTGCCTATAGAAAGGCGTGATTGCAAAAAATAACAGGATTGCACTGCTTATTATAGGGGCCATGACTGAGGTGGCGACCCTCAAGCAGGCGCTGTCCGAGGCCGAAAAGAAAACGGCCGCAGAGCGCACCGAGCGAGAGAAACTTGGGGCTCAGGTCGGCGAGGTGCAGCAAGAACTTCAGGCTCTCATGAAAAAACATGGGAGTTTGGAGCTTGAGTCAAAGACCCAAGCGTCCGAGCTCGCGGCGGCCCTTGAGACTGCCAAGTCTGCCAAGGCCGAAGCCCAAAAGGCCCTCCAAGAGTTGGAGGAGATGAAGGAGATAGCAGCGGGTAAGGCATTCTTTATGCAAAGCAGAAATATAAAAGTAGACTACTTGTTACTTACCCGAATCCGGAGTTCTCCAGGGGCATTCGCAGATCTTCCCCGCAGCGTATCCGATGCCGCCGCATTCTACCGAGCTGAAGAGGGCAGCTCGACAGAGAAGGTGTTCTGGTCTCAGTATGCTGAGGCCGGACACCCTGTGCCCTTGAGCGACCAGCTGAAACAGCTGGTCGAGCTCCACAAGGCGGCCGAACAGGCCATGAAGGGCTTCATAGTTCGGCTGTGGCCCGGAGAGGCCCTGCCTGGGAGCTACTTCGGGCTGGTGCGGCGGCTGGTGGAGGCCTGTCCAAGGCTCGAGATCATCAAGCGCTCCGTCTGCATTGAAGGTGCCCGTCGGGCCCTTGCCCGTGCAAAGGTGCACTGGGGTAAGCTGGACGGTGAGAAGCTTGTGAAGGACGGGCTGCCGCCGGGGAAGGAGCATCGCAAGCCCGAGAACTATTACAAGGATGTTCTTGCGGGTGCCCGCCTTGTGGCGGATGAATGTACCAAGGATGTAATTTTTTAATAAACTCGCTTGTTTTTATCCTGTGCGCTGAAAACTTGTTCATATGCGCTAAGCAATGCTTGTTGAATTTAAAATATTATTTTCTGTGCGGCCGTTTATCAAAAAATTTAGAGATGGCCAGTCGTCGGCTTCTGCCCCCATGGCACTAGTGCTGCGGTGTTCAGGATAAACCTGAGCGCTCTTTTTCCCATAGTTGGGTCCTTCGAGGGAGGCGCTCAGCACAACGAACCAGGCAATCGGACTATAATGCTTGAACACTCTCACTTAGCCATAGAACTTTATAATTTTAAATTTCGGCGCAGCCCCTAGTTCGGAAGACCGAGTTCGGGGCGCTATCCACGCCTTGGCCGGACAAATCCGGCTCCTCGCTCGAAGCGGCATAAGTCTTTAGGGACTCGAAAAACCTCTCGAACAGCGACCGGTCTCTCGCCTCAACATGACAGTCAGTTTTAGCTTTCTCCATTGAGGTGCTTAACCCAGCTCAATCGGGGCACAATCGCAGTGGTTCTCCTAGTGCTACCTTAGCCGATATAGCGGAACGTAAGGCACCAAAACATAGGAGCCGGGCAAACCCAACTATTGACCCAAATCATGATTCGGAGCCGATGCATATAGTGCTATAAGTTCGGGGTGCCGCACTTGTGAAAGTGTACGGACTTCTCACACCATATTAAAGGGTACTGAAGCCCCTGGCGTACTTGTCGTACCACAGTGTACGGGTGCAACATGTCATTAATGAACATATATAAAAGAGAGTAATGCAAAAAAATAGACAAAAAGCTATGCATTGTTTATAGAGAGGCTATTTATCAAAGCCGAACAATACAAATAGTGCGGTAAGCAAAAGATATTGGACTATTCAGTATGTCCTGACCAGGGGCAGGCCGCGGAATTGTATTTAAAACAGGTATACCGCTCGTAACAGAGACCACCTAGGAGTTCCATAATGCGGCATGGCTTGTCTGCCTCCCTGGATCTTGCATCGTTTGTGCGGCAGTCGAATTGCCGAACAGGTCGTCCGAAGTATGGAGTCCTGAAAGTAAGAAAAAATTAAAAAAAAGAGTCTGGCAGCCCCTAGTACGTTTTAAGCCGTATTTTGGGCGTGCCATTATTGTGCCCCTTCCCCTATGCCCATGGTATTTCGAGGGCGTAGTTATGTATGCGAGGTACTGGTTTCTCTATGTCGCGAAAGCTGGGGTTGGGGCCGCATTGCTACGCTTGCTCGGAGTGTGCCAGGCGGTCCTGCTGTGGGTTACTCCGGGCGCGCTTGGCAGTGTCTGGCTTTTTAATGGCCGGACTGGAGAATTGCTTGAGAAGGCTACTTTATACCTCCGCTGCGAGAGCCGCCGTATGCTCCTCCGTACGGAGGGAGCGTTCGGTGTTTCCGTTGACCGTAATTACTCCTCGAGGGCCTGGCATCTTGAGCTTGAGATATGCGTAGTGCAGCACCGCATTGAACTTTGCGAATGCGGTTCATCCGAGCAGGGCGTGATAGCCACTGCGAAACGGGACTATATCGAAGATTAACTCTTCGCTTAGGAAATTGTCCGGGGATCCGAAGACCACGTCAAGTGTTACTGAGCCTGTATAGTTGGCTTCTACACCTGGTATAACGCCTTTAAAGGTCGTTCTTGTGGCTTAATCCTTGAGGGATCTATGCCCATTTTTCGCACTGTATCCTGATAAAGCAGGTTCAGGCTACTGCCGCCATCCATGAGGACTCTTGTGAGATGAAATCCGTCGATGATTGGGTCGAGAACCAATGCGGCGAAGCCGCCATGATGGATGCTAGTGGGATGGTCCCTTCGATCAAAAGTGATCGGGCAGGAGGACCATGGGTTGAACTTTGGGGCGACTGGCTCTAACGCGTATACGTCCCGTAGCGCACGCTTCCGTTCCCGCTTGGGAATGTGGGTTGCGTATATCATGTTCACCGTCCGCACTTGTGGGGGAAAGCCCTTCTGTCCATTGTTGTTCGGCGGCTTGGGCTCCTCGTTGTCACTATGTAGCCCCTTGTCTTTGTTTTCGGCCCTTAATTTGCCTGCCTGCTTGAACACCCAACAATCCCTGTTAGTGTGATTGGCTGGCCTTTCGGGGGTGCCATGTATCTGGCACAAGCGATCGAGTATTCGGTCCAAACTGGACGGGCCCTGAGTATTCTTTTTGAATGGCTTTTTCCGCTAACCGGATTTATAGCCTTTGAATCCGGCATTGACTGCCGTGTCTTCATTGCTGTCGCTGTTAATGCGGCATTTTTGCTTATTCCGACGTGTCCTGCCACTTTTGTCCTTGGTATCCGAATTACCAGGGTTCTTTGATAAGTTGTTACTGCGAGCTAGCCAGCTGTCTCCTCCCGCGTAAAAGCGGGTCATGAGTGTCGTGAGGGCTGCCATGGATTTTGGCTTTTCCTGTCCCAGGTGTCGGGCAAGCCACTCATCACGGATGTTATGCTTGAAGGCTGCTAGGGCCTCTGCGTCCGGACAGTCGACTATCTGGTTTTTCTTTGTTAGGAACCGTGTCCAGAATTGTCTGGCCGATTCCTCTGGCTGCTGAATTATGTGGCTTAAGTCGTCGGCATCCGGCGGTCGCACGTAAGTGCCCTGGAAGTTGTCGAGGAATGCGGCTTCCAGGTTCTCCCAAGAACCGATTGAGTCTGCTGGCAAGCTGTTAAGCCAATGTCGGGCCGGTCCTTTAAGTTTGAGCAGGAGGTATTTGATGGCGTGTAGATCATCGCCGCGTGCCATGTGGATGTGAAGGAGATAATCCTCGATCCATACTGCCGGATCTGTTGTGCCATCGTATGATTCGATGTTTACGGGTTTGAAACCCTCTGGGATTTTATGATCCATTACTTCATTCGTGAAGCATAACGGGTGTGCAGCGCCTCTGTACTGGGCTATATCACGACGCAGCTCGGAAGAGCTATGTCTGTTGTGTTCAGCCCGGCCGGATTTGTTGTATCCGGAGTGAAGATCATTGTCACATGCCGTAGGGCGCCTGCGCGATCCGTAGATCGATCTTGCTTGTCTTGCCTTATCCTCCAGTATGTCTCGCAGGTCGGGTGCATTCTCCTGTGCCTTAGTTGAGGGGCGTCGGGGCATGGCTTGGGTGGAGGGCCGAGAGGCCTCTCTGTCGCGGCCGCGAGGTGGCCGGTCTGCCATGTCATGCGCTGGTGATGTAGGTGCTTCCTCCTCTGATCGGGGTAGCGGCCTGCGCTTCGGGTAACTCTTGGAGGGGCGTTCGAGTTCATACTCTTCGGCCGCAAGGACTTCAGTCCATCTGTCAGCTAGCAAATCTTGGGTAGCTTTAAGCTGTTGCTGCTTTTTCTTGAGGCTGCTTGCCGTGGCTAAAAGCCTGCGTTTAAAATGCTCTTGTTCGGCGGGGTCTGATGGTATGACGAATTCGTCGTCATCGAGGCTTGCCTCGTCTTCGGAGGGAGGCGTATGGTTATCATCCTCGACCTCTCGGTCCGCCGCTCTCTCATGAGGGCTGGCTTCTCCATCTTCCTGTGCCGAATCCTGCTGAGGTGGGTGTTCTTCGGCGCTATCCGGGGTTGTATTATCTCCCGTGCCGGAATCACCGTTTTTTCTTTGGCGGGATTTAAAGCGGCGCCGCTGACGCCGGCGCTTTGGCTGTTTCTTGGGGGCGTCATCCCCCATTGTTCCATCGCCATCTCCATCTTTTGGAGTATCCACCATATATATATCATATGACGAGGTGGCCTTCCAGCGCCCTACAGGTGCTGGTTCATGTTCGTCTCCTACATCGTCGTCCATGCCGTCGATGTCTTCGGAGCTGAAGTCTAGCATGTCGGTTAGATCGTCGACAGTTGCTACAAAGTGGGTGGTGGGTGGGCTTTGAATTTCCTCATCGTCCGTATTCCACCCTCGCTGACCGTAGTCTGGCCAGGACTCTCCTGATAAAGAGAGAGACTTAAGAGAATTCAGGATGTCGCCAAAAGGCGAATGCTGAAAGATGTCTGCGGCGGTGAACTCCATTATCGGCGCCCAACCAGATTCGATTGGCAGGGGCGCGGGGGGTTCGGAGTCCGGGGAGGAGTCCGGATCCTTGGAGTCACGGGTCGTGCAGAGTGCGGGGCTAGCGTTCGGCTCGATCGCTTTTGGGATCGCAGCCCCCGAGGTGACGTCCAACCGCTCATCCTCGATTGGCGCAATAGGCTCCGAGTTAGGGGTCGGAACCGATGCGTGTGCGGCCTCCAGGACACTGTCCGGGGGCAGAGCTAGATCATGCCCCTCGAGATAGTGCAGCGCACTTGGCCGTGGCTCGAACCCGTCGAAGATCAAGTCTCTGCGGATGTCAGCCGTGTAGTTTAAGCTTCCAAACCTGACTTGATGGCCAGGGGCGTAGCTTTCGATCTGCTCCAGATGGCCGAGCGAATTGGCCCGCAGAGCGAAGCCGCCGAAGACGAAGATCTATCCGGGGAGAAAAGTCTCACCCTGGACCGTATCGTTGTTGATGATCAAAGGAGCCATCGGGCCTAAAGGCGACGACACAGAGGAACTCTCAATGAAAGCACCAATGTCGGTGTCAAAACTGGTGGATCTCGGGTAGGGAGTCCCGAACTGTGCGTCTAGGCCGGATGGTAACAGGAGACAAGGGACACGATGTTTTTTACCCAGGTTCGGGCCCTCTCGATGGAGGTAATACCCTACTCCTGCTTGATTAATATTGATGATATGGGTAGTACAAGAGTAGATCTACCACGAGATCAAGGAGGCTAAACCCTAGAAGCTAGCCTATGGTATGATTGTTGTGTATGGAGTTTATTGCCTACGGACTACAATCCTCCGGTTTATATAGACACCGGATAGGGTTAGGGTTACACAGAGTCGGTTACAATGGTAGGAGATCCTGAATATCCGCATCGCCAAGCTTGCCTTCCACGCCAAGGAAAGTCCCATCTGAACACGGGACGAAGTCTTCAATCTTGTATCTTCATAGTCCAGGAGTCCGGCTGAAGGTATAGTCCGGCTACCCGAACACCCCCTAATCCAGGACTCCCTCAGCTTGCGTCTGTACTATGTAAAAAAACGTAATTGCGTGTCAAAAAGAGACTAGTCAGTATACTCAATACTGTGCACCTCGGAGAGGAAAACGATAGAACTAATACGTATTTATTTACGGTGCAGATTCACTCATTTTGCTCCATATGTACTCCG
Source organism: Triticum urartu (assembly GCF_003073215.2). Classification (NCBI taxonomy): domain Eukaryota; kingdom Viridiplantae; phylum Streptophyta; class Magnoliopsida; order Poales; family Poaceae; genus Triticum; species Triticum urartu. The sequence goes on along the minus strand of NC_053025.1, from coordinate 541,571,708 downwards.
TCTCGGTGTAGTCTAGTCACTTGTTGAAATCTCTAGAAGGGCAAATACTCCTTTCTGGTTTACAGGGCTATACTAGCAAGTAGTTGTGCGTACTAGTACAATAGTGGGCTCACATAGCAATTTTGTCTCATGCAAGAGCCTGGCTATATGCGTGCTCCAATGTTCGCAACTGCAATGTTCGGTTTGCGCTTGGCTCTTCGCCTCTTCGAGAAGACGAACAATGATGTTACTACTACTGCTTCTACAGTGTCGAATCCACTGTTGCATGTCCGTCCACCGCGAGCGGTACGGATAGCTTGTTGTAGAAGTACTACTAAGCAAAAGCCTGTCCTCGTTTGCGAGCAACCACGCGCATGGGTGAGGGAGAAGGCGTGTAGTAAAATCAAGCTTCTCCTCGTTGTACGAGTTAACGCGACACATCATAGCACTGGCCCCACATGCTTGCCTCTAAACTTGGCTGAAAGACCTACAGTGTACAATATATTTGCTGCAACCTCTAACATTTACCCACCACAATTAAAATATATGTGGCCATATGCATCGTTCTGATGCAGAGGTCGGGGAGTCCCCCCTTTTTGAAAAAAAACAAATTAAAATATATATTCCTGTCTTGACCAGATGAGCATGCAAACTACAATCACCAGGGTGTCATGTAGGGCTAGAAGACTATTTTAAATTGTTTTAAAACTTCAAGACGGCCACATAGCATGGAGCCGACCCCAACGATTTTAAGCTTACAGGCACGGTACACGCTATCCTAGACTACTCTACACATGAAACTGCCACACGAGCGTCCGGGCTGCGCTTGGCTCTTCGCCTCTTCAGGAAGTCGAACAATGATGGAGTACTACTGCACTGGAGGAGTACTACAGTACGCTTCTGGCCATCTGACACCGATTGAACTGCTGCATGTCCACCGCGTGCGGGAGGGAGAGCGTGTAGCGAAAGCTTCTCCTAGTCTTGTCAGCCACCACGCTCATGGGCGAGTGAGGGATGCTCCTGCCTTTGTGTGTATGACAGGTGGGCCCGATAGGTGTGTGGCCAACCTGTCATACAGCCAAAGGCAGGTGTAGTTAAGTCCACGAGGGAGAGGATAATCAAACTTCTCGTTGATGTACAAGTTGACGCGACACATCAAAGCACTGCACTCGATATATTTCAATAATTTGCGTTTATCGATGCATTAATTACAACGCATGCATGCATGCCGTGACTCTCCTTTTGATACTTGCATGTGTTGATTTAATGCACCTTGAAGTAGTATAAAATATGTGACGGTAAAGCTTTGTAATACCCCGGCCCAAGTCGAGAGATGGTTGTGCACGAGGAGGGCGAGATCATGCAGACCGAACAGGACCCGACGATGGAGCTCTCTAAGGTCTCGATGGACCTCACCGTGCTCCACTACCCCTTGTTCCTCCGCCCCTTGATGCCTCCAGTGTATGAGGTTTGAATACATATCGTCCGTTCAGCTGATTGAGCAAGGTGCGGGTTTCTTGATTGATGTGTTGTTCAATTGATTTCTGTAGTGCAAGGGAGGGCACCTGGCCTGCGCGGACTGCCGCGTCAAGCACCCCAGGAACCAGCAGTAGTGCCAGAAGTGCGAGCGCGGCGGTGGCTTTGACGTACGGAACACGGCGGTGGACTCCGTCCTTTCGTCGGTGAGGGTGGAGTGCCCGCACGAAGGCTGTGGGCTCTACGTCACTTACCACAAGCTCGCCGATCACCAGAGCGTGTGTTCGCTCGCGCCCTGCAAATGCCCCGTGCCCATTTGCGGCTACGAAGGCCCGCCACCGGCGCTCTACCACCACATCAGCACCGCGCATCCCATGCCCGTGCACAGGATCCAGTACGGCAAGGTGCTCCAGCTGCAAGTGCCACTGTCGGAGCCACGGCTCTTGCTGTTCGCGGAGGAGGACCGCTGCGCGTTTTCCTTGGTCGACGACATGCTCGACATCGGCGCGCCTATCACTGTGTCGGTCGTCTGCATCAGAGCGGGGGCGTCCCCACTGCCGCACTACGTGGCCAAGCTGTGGGTGAACGGCCCACCGGGGGAGCCCAAAGGCACGACCGACGTCGTCAAGGTGGAAATGGAGGTGACAAGCAGCAAGGATCCCGGCGACATCGACGTGCAGGAGCTGACCTTCTTGACGGTTCCGCCCAAGCTGCTGGCCGGGGCTAAGCTTGTGTCCCTCCATATTTAGATTGACAAGCTCACGTCCTAAATGTTTCTACAGTGCCTTCTGTTTATCTTAGTAATATGCTAATATAGGGATTACCTTGGTCTACTTTAGCTTAAGAAATGGTGGGTTTTGGTGGCAATGCAGCAATTACTTCGACATCGGATCAGTAATTTCCAACAGTCGAACGGATATTTTGTGTCTGTTGGATATAAAGTTCCTTTGGGTAAGAAGTACTACTTGTCATCAAAATGGATAAAAGGAGATGTATGTAGACGTATTTTAGTTCTAGATACGTCCCTTTTTATCCATTTTGATGACAAGCACTCCCTCCATTCCACAATACATGCCTTCCATTTGTCAAAATATAGATGTATCTAGACATGTTTTAGTATATAGGTACATCCATGATAGAGCCAATCGGATGGTTGAGAACACTACAATTCGTAGCTACAGATGCGTGTGTGACTCCCAGATGTAGAGGCCGGGGGTCATCATCCTCCTTTTCGAGAAAAAACAGACGCGTGTGTGAGAGGACGTGTGTGTGCGTGCACCTCTTCTCTTCCTATATAACGTACTACTAAACTCAGAGTACAAGTATTTGTGGGTGGCACGATGGTGCGTGCAAGAAGTCCCGAGAGATAGGTTTAATGCGTCTGAAAAGAAAAAAGACTAGCCTAGAGCTCGCCACGCGGATATTCCTGTCGAACGCCCCATTAACCGTAAGATATGTATACGACGGTGCCAGTTATTGCACATACACAGCAGTACTCCCTCCTTTCCGGTTTATAGGGCTTAATTCAAAAATCTCACCAACCAAGATGGTGAGTGGTGGAATATTTTTTGTAGTTTGCAAAAGCACCTAATTAATGCTCTTGTTTTTCTCAAAAAATTATGTTTATCAATGCATTAGTTGCAAAGCATGCATGCATAAAGTACATGCATTGGTCAATTTTCTCTTAATACTTGCATGCAATGATTTAATGCACCTTGGAATCTGAACATGTGTTGGGGAACAACAAAATTGAGCCTTATAAAATGGAAAAACTAAAATTTTGAGATAAGCCCTATAAAACCGGAAAGGAGGGAGTAGAAAAAGAAGTACTCCATCCGGGAATAGTGCTGCACTTCAAAACTAGAACCGTCAATAAATTTTGAGCTTGCATCTCGTCACATTCCAAATTACTCCATGCTATATTGAATTGCAAACCTGTTCACACTAATCACAACCTAAACGGTTTCCCACTTAGGAGCATATTAGTACCAGCTATATTGAATTGCAAACATGTTCACACCGATCACAACCTAAACGGTTTCCCACTTAGGAGCGTATTAGTACTCGGTTATAAATACTAGTATGCAAGATGACTGCACATTCCTCCTCAACTCCTCATCCACAAAAACAAACAAGTCATTTAGCATCCTTCCCTTGCGTCTGCCATGGCCAGCGTGAGTTCTGGGTCGAGAGATTGCCACCAGGGAGAGGCGAGCATGGAAGCGGAAGCACGAGAGATGTCCCGCCTCGCTACGAGAGCAGCTGCTACCTCTTTTAGCACTGCGTTGGTTTTCCCTGAAGAGGAAGGGATGATGCAGCAAAGTAGCATAAGTATTTCCCTCGGTTTTGAGAACCAAGGTATCAATCCAGTAGGAGGCCACGCGCGAGTCCCTCGTACCTGCACAAAACAAATAAATCCTCGCAACCAACGCAAATAGGGGTTGTCAATCCCTATAGGGCCACTTACGAGAGTGAGATCTGATAGATATGATAAGATAATATTTTTGGTATTTTTATGATAAAGATGCAAAGTAAAATAAAGGCAAAGTAAATAGCAACGTAATTAACTAAGTAGTAGGAGATTGATATGATAAAGATAGACCCGGGGCCATAGGTTTCACTAGTGGCTTCTCTCGAGAGCATAAGTATTCTATGGTGGGTGAACAAATTACTGTTGAGCAATTGACAAAATTGAGCATAGTTATGAGAATATCTAGGTATGATCATGTATATAGGCATCACGTTTGAGACAAGTAGACCGACTCCAGCCTGCATCTACTACTATTACTCCACTCATCGACCGCTATCCAGCATGCATCTAGAGTATTAAGTTAAAAACAGAGTAACGCCTTAAGCAAGATGACATGATGTAGAGGGATAGACTCATGCAATATGAAGAAAACCCCACCTTGTTATCCTCGATGGCAACAATACAATACGTGACTTGTTGCCCTTACTGTCACTGGGAAAGGACACCGCAAGATTGAACCCAAAGCTAAGCACTTCTCCCATTGCAAGAAAGATCGGTCTAGTAGGCCAAACCAAACTGATAATTCAAAGAGACTTGCAAAGATAACCAATCATACATAAAAGAGTTCAGAGAAGATTCAAATATAATTCATAGATAGACTTGATCATAAACCCACAATTCATCGGTCTCAACAAACACACCGCAAAAAAAGATTACATCGAATAGATCTCCACAAGAGAGGGGGAGAACATTGTATTGAGATCCAAAAAGAGAGAAGAAACCATCTAGCTACTAACTATGGACCCGTAGGTCTGAGGGGAACTACTCACACTTCATCGGAGGGCTATGGTGTTGATGTAGAAGCCCTCCGTGATCGATGCCCCCTCCGGCGGAGCTTTGGAACAGGCCCCAAGATGGGATCTCGTGGATACAAAAAGTTACGACGGTGGAATTAGGGTTTTGGCTCCTGTTCTGATCGTTTGGGGGTACGTGGATATATATAGGAGGAAGGAGTATGTCGGTGGAGCAACAGGGGGCCCACGAGGGTGGAGGGCACGCCTGGTGGGGGTGGGCGCGCCCCCTACCTCGTGGCCTCCTCTTTTCTTTCTTGACGTAGGGTCCAAGTCTCCTGGGTCTTGTTCGTTGAGAAAATCACGTTCCCGAAGGTTTCATTCCGTTTGGACTCCGTTTCATATTCCTTTTCTTCGAAATCCTAAAACAGGCAAAAAACAGCAATTCTGGGTTGGGCCTCCGGTTAATAGGTTAGTCCCAAAAATAATATAAAAGTGGATAATAAAGCCCAATAATGTCCAAAACAGTAGATAATATAGCATGGAGCAATCAAAAATTATAGATATGTTGGAGACGTATCAGATACCCGTCTACGGGAGGACATGGCCCAAGCTTCGAACCTGGAATCGAACAGCGGGCTAGTACCGTCGGGCAACGTCCCAGAGCCCGAACTGCCAAGCTCAGAAACTCCTTTGGGTCTCAGACTGGGCTAGGGTTTGGACTTAAATCTACCCACCCACCCTCACATAAGTGATCTTTCACATACTAGACAAGAGCCCCAAGAGACAGTACATCATAAACCCACAATTCATTGGTCTCAACAAACACACCGCAAAAATAAGATTACATCGAATAGATCTCCACAAGAGAGGGGGAGAACATTGTATTGAGATCCAAAAAGAGAGAAGAAGCCATCTAGCTACTAACTATGGACCCGTAGGTCTGAGGTAAACTACTCACACTTCATCGGAAGGGCTATGGTGTTGATGTAGAAGCCCTCCGTGATCGATGCCCCCTCCAGCGGAGCTCCGGAACAGGCCCCAAGATGGGATCTCGTGGATACAGAAAGTTGCGGCGGTGGAATTAGGGTTTTGGCTCCGTATCTGATCGTTTGGGGGTACGTGGATATATATATAGGAGGAAGAAGTACGTCAGTGGAGCAAAAGGGGGGACCACGAGGGTGGAGGGCGTGCCTGGGGGGTAGGCGCGCCCCCCTGCCTCGTGGCCTCCTGTTATGTGTCTTGACGTAGGGTCCAAGTCTCCTGAGTTGTATTCGATGAGAAAATCACGTTCCCGAAGGTTTCATTCCGTTTGGACTCCGTTTGATATTCGTTTTCTTCGAAACCCTAAAACAGGCAAAAAACATCAATTCTGGGCTGGGCCTCCGGTTAATAGGTTATTCCCAAAAATACTATAAAAGTGGATAATAAACCCCAACAATGTCCAAAACCGTAGATAATATAGCATGGAGCAATCAAAAATTATAGATACGTTGGAGACGTATCAAGCACCCCCAAGCTTAATTCCTGCTCGTCCTCGAGTAGGTAAATGATAAAAACAGAATTTTTGATGCGGAGTGCTACTTGGCATAATTTTAATGTAATTATTCTTAATTGTGGTATGAATATTCAGATCCGAAAGATTCAAGACAAAAGTTCATATTGACATAGAAAATAATAATACTTCAAGCATACTAACAAAGCAATTACGTCTTCTCAAAATAACATGGCTAAAGAAAGTTATCCCTACAAAATCATATAGTCTGGCTATGCTCTATCTTCACCACACAAAATATTTAAATCATGCACAACCTCGATGACAAGCCAAGCAATTGTTTCATACTTTTAACATTCTCGGAACTTTTTCAATTTTCACGCAATACATGAGCGTGAGCCATGGATGTAGCACTATAGGTGGAATAGAGTGGTGGTTGTGGAGAAGACAAAAAGGGAGAAGATAGTCTCACATCAACTAGGCATATCAACGGGCTATGGAGATGCCCATCAATAGATATCAATGTGAGTGAGTAGGGATTGCCATGCAACGGATGCACTAGAGCTATAAGTATATGAAAGCTCAAAAAGAAACGAAGTTGGTGTGCATCCAACTTGCTTGCTCATGAAGACCTAGGGCAATTTGAGGAAGCCCATCATTGGAATATACAAGCCAAGTTCTATAATGAAAGATTCCCACTAGTATATGAAAGTGATAACATGAGAGACTCTCTACTATGAAGATCATGGTGCTACTTTAAAGCACAAGTGTGGTAAAAGGATAGTAACATTGTCCCTTCTCTCTTTTTCTCTCATATTTTTTTGGTCCTTTTCTCTTTTTTTATGGCCTCTTTTATTTCTCTTTTTTTATTTTTCGTTCGGAGTCTCATCCCGACTTCTGGGGGAATCATAGTCTCCATCATCCTTTCCTCACTGGAACAATGCTCTAATAATGATGATCATCACACTTTTATTTTTCTTACAACTCAACAATTACAACTCGATACTTAGAACAAAATATGACTCTATGTGAATGCCTCCGGCGGTGTACCGGGATATGCAATGATGCATGAGTGACAAGTATGAAAGAATTATGAATGGTGGCTTTGCCACAAATACTATGTCAACTACATGATCATGCTAAGCAATATGACAATGATGGAGTGTGTCATAAACGGAACGGTGGAAATTTGCATGGCAATATATCTCGGAATAGCTATGGAAATGCCATAATAGGTAGGTATGGTGGCTGTTTTGAGGAAGGTGTATGGTAGGTGTATGATACCGGCGAAAAGGTGTGCGGTATTAGAGAGGCTAGCAAAGGTGGAAGGGTGAGAGTGCGTATAATCCATGGGCTCAACATTAGTCATAAAGAACTCATATACTTATTGCAAAAATCTACAAGTTATCAAAGCAAAGTATTACGCGCATGCTCCTAGGGGGATAGATTGGTAGGAAAAGACCATTGCTCGTCCCCGACCGCCACTCATAAGGAAGACAATCAATAAATAAATCATGCTCCGACTTCATCACATAACGGTTCACCATACATGCATGCTACGGGAATAACAAGCTTCAACACAAGTATTTCTCAAATTCAAAACTACTCAACTAGCATGACTTTAATATCACCATCTCCATATCTCAAAACAAATATCAAGTATCAAACATATCATAGTATTCAACAAACTCATAAGAGAGTTTTATTATTAATCTTGCATACCAAGCATATTAGGATTTTAAGCAAATTACCATGCTATTAAGACTATCAAAATAATCTAAGTGAATCATGAGAGATCAATAGTTTCTATAAAACAAATCCACCACCGTGCTCTAAAAGATATAAGTGAAGCACTAGAGCAAAATTATATAACTCAAAAGATATAAGCGAAGCACATAGAGTATTCTAACAAATTCCAAATCATATATGGATCTCTCAAAAGGTGTGTATAGCAAGGATGATTGTGGTAAACTTACAAGCAAAGACTCAAATCATATAAGACGCTCCAAGCAAAACACATATCATGTGGTAAATAAAAATATAGCTCCAAGTAAGGTTACCGATATAAGTAGATGAAAGAGGGGATGCCTTCCGGGGCATCCCCAAGATTTGGATTTTAGGTGTCCTTAGATTATCTTGGGGGTGCCATGGGAATCCCCAAGCTTAGGCTCTTGCCACTCCTTGTTCCATAATCCATCAAATCTTTACCCAAAACTTGAAAACTTCACAACACAAAACTTAAAGTAGAAAATCTCGTGAGCTCCGTTAGGGAAAGAGAATAAAAGATCACTTCAAGGTACTGTAATGAACTCATTATTTATTTATATGGGTGTTATACCTACTTTATTCCAACTTCTATATGGTTTATAAACTATTTTACTAGCCATAGATTCATCAAAATAAGCAAACAACACACACAAAACAGAATCTGTCAAAAACAGAACAGTGTAGTAATTTGTAGCTAGCGCAAGATCTGGAACCCCAAAAATTATAAAATAAATTTCCGGACGTGAGGAATTTATCTATTAATCATCTTCAAAAATAATTAACTAAATAGCACTTTCCAAATAAAAATGACAGCAGTTCTCGTGAGCGCTAAAGTTTCTGTTTTTTACAGGAAGTACAACAAGACTTTCCCCAAGTCTTCCCAGCGGTTCTACTTGGCACAAACACTAATTAAACACAAAAAACACAACCAAAACAGAGGCTAGATAATTTATTTATTACTACACAGGAGCAAAAAACAAGGAATAAAAATAAAATTGGGTTGCCTCCCAACAGGCGCTATCGTTTAACGCCCCTAGCTAGGCATAACAAGCAAGAATAGATCTAGGTATTGTCATCTTAGTAAGATAGATTATTAAAACTCATTTCATATTATCTACGTTCAGCAGCAAGTTTTCTCTGAGGCAAGCAAAATTAATCAAAAGGGCTAAATTTATTGGGACAAAAGTCTCCAAGATCAACCTTGGGAGGTATAGGTTCCTCCTTCGGTCCTTCATATTGCACAACCAATTCATCATTATAAGCATTCTTTTGACAGAACTTTGTGAGCCTATATTCAAGATAATATCCCAATTCATTATTTCGAATAGCCAAATCATCATTAAGTTCAGAAATTCTATCAACTAAAACATTGGTAGGCACCCTTTTTCTAAGATTTTCATTGAAAGCAACATAGTCTAGAGATTGAAAACGCATTATTTCTTCTTGATCAAAGAGGATGGCCTCTATGGGAGGATGGCAAGCGTCCACCCTATAGTGCGCAAAGATTTATTTGGCCTCTTTTATTATGAATCGGAACTCATGATCCAAAAAGATAGTAATGGCACGCTTAACAGAAGAATGCTCAATATTAGAGAATTCTAGGAAAATCCTTTGTATGGAAGGATGCATGTGCATGAATTGCCTTTCAAGTTCAACTATAAGCATGGCAATAGCGTCCGCAAGACTACTAGTTCTATGAAGGATAGAACTACCCATAGAGGGTAAAGCACCGACACAAGTAAAGAAATCTTGAATAACTCCTTTTCCAATAATATTACCACTACCAACACGGAATCTTTTTATATGTGAGATAGTGGGTTCTTTAGTAGGAGCATCAAAATTATTATCGATAGTAGTATCCCCAATTTCATACATAGAGGCAGAAGGTAAAGAACTAGCCATAACGACAAACAAACTAACTAACACACAAGCAAACAAAAAGCAAGCGAACAAAAGGAGGCAAATAGAGGGAGGAGAGGGAGGATAGAGAGAGAGGGCAAATAAAACGGCAAGGGTGAAGTGGGGGAGAGGAAAACAAGAGGCAAATGGAAAATAATGTAATGCGGGCGATAAGGGTATGTGATGGGTACTAGGTATGTTGACTTTTGCGTAGGCCTCCCCGGCAACAGCGCCAGAAATCCTTCTTGCTACCTCTTTTAGCACTGCGTTGGTTTTCCCCGAAGAGGAAGGGATGATGCAGCAAAGTAGCGTAAGTATTTCCCTTAGTTTTGAGAACCAACGTATCAATCCACTAGGAGGCTACGCGTGAGTCCCTCATACCTGCACAAAACAAATAAATCCTCGCAACCAACGCAAAATAGGGGTTGTCAATCCCTATAGGGCCACTTACGAGAGTGAGATCTGATAGATATGATAAGATAATATTTTTGGTATTTTTATGACAAAGATGCAAAGTGAAATAAAGGCAAAGTAAATAGCAAAGTACTTAACTAAGTAGTAGGAGATTGATATGATAAAGATAGACCCGGGGGCCATAGGTTTCACTAGTGGCTTCTCTCGACAGCATAAGTATTCTACGGTGGGTGAACAAATTACTGTTGAGCAATTGACAGAATTGATCATAGTTATGAGAATATCTAGGTATGATCATGTATATAGGCATCACGTTTGAGACAAGTAGACCGACTCCTGCCTGCATCTACTACTATTACTCCACTCATCGACCGCTATCCAGCATGCATCTAGAGTATTAAGTTAAAAACAGAGTAACGCCTTAAGCAAGATGACATGATGTAGAGGGATAGACTCATGCAATATGAAGAAAACCCCATCTTGTTATCCTCGATGGCAACAATACAATACGTGCCTTGCTGCCCTTACTGTAACCGGGAAAGGACACCGCAAGATTGAACCCAAAGCTAAGCACTTCTCCCATTGCAAGAAAGATCGGTCTAGTAGGCCAAACCAAACTGATAATTCAAAGAGACTTGCAAAGATAACCAATCATACATAAAAGAATTCAAAGAAGATTCAAATATTATTCATAGATAGACTTGATCATAAACCCACAATTCATCGGTCTCAACAAACACACCGCAAAAAGAAGATTACATCGAATCGATCTCCACAAGAGAGGGGGAGAACATTGTATTGAGATCCAAAAAGAGAGAAGAAGCCATCTAGCTACTAACTATGGACCCGTAGGTCTGAGGTAAACTACTCACACTTCATCCAACGGGCTATGGTGTTGATGTACAAGCCTTCCGTGATCGATGCCCCCTCCGGCGGAGCTCCGAAATAGGCCCCAAGATGGGATCTCGTGGATACAGAAAGTTGCGGCGGTGGAATTAGAGTTTTGGCTCCGTATCTGATCGTTTGGGGGTACGTGGATATATATATAGGAGGAAGAAGTACGTCAGTGGAGCAAAAGGGGGGACCACGAGGGTGGAGGGCGTGCCTGGGGGGTAGGCGCGCCCCCCTGCCTCGTGGCCTCCTGTTATGTGTCTTGACGTAGGGTCCAAGTCTCCTGAGTTGTATTCGATGAGAAAATCACGTTCCCGAAGGTTTCATTCCGTTTGGACTCCGTTTGATATTCCTTTTCTTTGAAACCCTAAAACAGGCAAAAACGGCAATTCTGGGCTGGGCCTCTGGTTAATAGGTTATAGTCCCAAAAATTATATAAAAGTGGATAATAAAGCCCAATAATGTCCAAAACAGTAGATAATATAGCATGGAGCAATCAAAAATTATAGATACGTTGGAGACGTATCAGCAGCCGACATGTCCCGCCGCGCGGAAGTAGCAGCACATAGGTCCCGCCACGCCGCTGAAGCAGCACGGAGGTCCCGTCGCGCCATCGATGCAGCAGACTGGTCCGGCCGTGCCGCGGAAGCAGCAGAGATGTCCCGCCGCGCCGCGGCGGACTGGGAAAATTTCTCGCGGGCAGGCGACGACTGTTACAAGCGCATGCATGCGATCGTCCATAGCCAGATGGATCAGATCTCCGGCTGGGCGAGGTTGCAGGACGACATGAAAGCCTCGTTTGAACAGGCTACCGGCGTCATCCGGCAACTAAGGGAGGGCAATGAGAGGCTTCGGGCCGAGCGTGACCTGCTGAGGGAGAAGATCGTCCGAAGTGCAGACCAGCAGGAGGAAACCAGTGCCTTGTTGAAGAGGACCGGCGTCATCGTCAAGAAACTTATGGATGAGAATGACATGCTCCGCAACGAGCACCAAAGGCTGGTGGAGGAATCCGTGGATGTTCTCAAGCAGTGTCTTGAGGACACGAAAGAGCTCATCGCCACTCACCGCGGAGACTAGTTCCCACGGCCTGCAGCAGCGCATCAAGAAAGTAGAGATCAGCGAGCCAGATCCTTGTTTTCCTTCTTCTTTTCCCCTTGTGTATTTCGGGCATAGCCGCATGTGGATTTTTTAATTATCTTTCTAATTATGTAAGACAATTAATCGTCCTTATCTTTTTGTGGAAGATCAATGTTGCGAGGCTGGAATGAAGAAAACTCTTGCTGTGGCGACCCTGGCGTTGTTGTTCTTCTAGTTGTTGTTGGGCTTCCTTCAGTTTCCTGGTTTCTTTTGATGTAATAATCAGTTTAGGATGTGTATTGTGTCGTCGGTTATGAAATGTTGGGTTCTAGCGCGGATGTTTGGCCTTTGTTGGCCTCTTGGGATGTTGCGATTTCAATCTGGTAGCTTTTAGTCCTTCGTGTTAGGCTGTAGTTGTGCTGAACTTCTTGTGAATTGTGGTGGTTTTCAGTAATGAAAATCTGAAGGGGCAAGCCCTTCTTTGATCAAAAAAAAATTAATCGTCCTTATATATTCATCAGTCTTGCTATAAGTCGCAGTAGATGCTATATAGGTCCGTCGGATCTTACATCAAGATCCGTGCTTTCAGATTTTCTTTTCTCTCTCTTAAATCTCAGTCGAGTGAGACATAGCCACGCCATTAAACAGAGGCTCGGGCGCCATTAATGGAGACCTTGGGAGAGAGGTGGACGGCAGATGGAGGTCAAAGGGCTCTCCTCCCGATAAGCACGCGCAGGGGTCTGATCGCACGCCTCTCGTACTCAAATAGCTACCCTGCATGGCGCCTCCTAGCTAATAAAAAATGGGGACGCGTGGCGGCACGTAAATGGTACTAGTAAGTAGAACGCCCACGGTTTCAATAATACTTGTGTTTCCGATTGTAACGTGACAGCACTTGTTCCAAAATGACTTTGTTGATTGTTAATGTGTGCACCTTCGCAAATCGGACTGCAAATTTAACACAACATGTTATGGCACCAAGCCCAGTTTCATTATTTTCATGCGTGTTTTGGATTTACAGGAATTAAAAAAGTAAGTTTCTCAATGTTTCCAACCCAGCCACGACGCCCAGAATTTTGAATTTCATTCCCATTTCTTGCATGGAACCTAGAAATTTACCCGAGGACACACATGTGATTTTTCAACCAACTTTGGTGCACTGGAACATGTGCTTGTATTTCAAATTTGAATTATGCACACAAAGGTGACACGTTCCCTCCCAGAACCACGAGCCTTCTTGAGAGAAGCTCCGATTTGTAAGAAGCTTATACCAAAATTTGTTCCTATTCGACCAATTTTTTTACCACAGCATGGTACTACCATGACATGACACCATGCCAAGTTTCATGATTTTAAAACCAAGTTTCTCAATGTTCTCGACCGAGCCACGATTCCCAGATGTTTGAATTTTATTCTCATTTTTTGCATGGGACCTACTCCCTCCTTCCATCTATATAGGGCCTAATGTGTTTTTCAAGACAGCCTTTGACTATTGACAAGATTAATAGCACATGAGATGTATACTATGAAAATTATATTATTGGAAGCTCCTTTGACATACAAATTTGAAGGTATGCTTTGTGTAAGTTGCATGTCATACATTATTGCTCTAACGTTTGGTCAAAATTAGCCTCGAAAAACGCATTAGGACCTATATAGATGGAAGGAGGGAGTAGAAATTCACCAGAGGACACAAATGTGATTTTTCAACCAACTTTGGTGCACGGGAGCATGTGCTTGTAGTTCAAATTTGAATTATGCACATTAAATGACCAAAAACTCAATTGATGTGTAAATAAGGCCAAACGAAGCCGGAATAATTCCAAAATTTAACAGGGCACTCATGTAGTTCTATGTTGCCTTTCTAAATAAACTCAAGGGGGACAACGTATATCGTTTCGCACTCAAAGGTGGCACGTTCCCTCTCAGAACCACGAGCCTTCTAGAGAGAAGCTTCGGTTTGCAAGAAGCTTATACCAAAATATGTTCCTATTCGGCCAATTTTTTTACCACAACATGGTACTACCATGACATGACATCCATGCCAAGTTTCATGATTTTCATACGTGTTTTGGATTTACAAGAATTTTAAAACCAAGTTTCTCAATGTTCTCAGCCGAGCCACGATGCCCAGATGTTTTAATTTTATTCTCATTTCTTGCATGGGACCTAGAAATTCACCCGAGGACACAAATGTGATTTTTCAACCAACTTTGGTGCACGAGAGCATGTGCTTGTAGTTCAAATTTGACTTATGCACATTAAATGACCAGAAACTCAATTAATGTATAAAAAATGACAAATGAACCCGGAATAATTCCAAAATTTAACAGGGCACTAATGTAGTTCTATGTTGCCTTTGTTAAGAAACTCAAGGGGGGGGGGGCAGCGTATATCGTTTCACACTCAAAGGTGGCACGTTCCCTCTTAGAACCACGAGCTTCCAAATCGGCCCAATTTTTTACCACAACATGTTAGTGCCATGGCATGACACCATGCCAAGTTTCATGATTTCCAGGAGAGTTTTGGATTTACATGAATTTAAAATCAAAGTTTCTTGATGTTCTCGGCCGAGTCATGACGCCTAGATGTTTGAATTTCATTCTAATTTCTTCCATGGGACCTAGAAATTCAACCAAGGACACACATGTGATTTTTCAACCCACTTTGGTGCACCGGAGCATGTGCATGCAATTCATATTTAGATTATGCACATTAAAAGTCCAGAAACTCAATTAATGTATAAAAAGGTCAAATGAACCCGGAATAATTTCAAAATTTAACAGGGCACTCATATAGTTCTATGTTGCCTCTGTAAATAAAATCAGGGGGAGGCAGCGTATATCGCTTCGCACACAAAGGTGACACGTTCCCTCTCGGAACCACGAGGCTTGTTGAGAGAATCTCCGGTTTTGCAAGAGGCTTATACCAAAACTTGTCCCAATTCAGCCAAAAATTATACGTATTAAAACATGGTTTAGGTTATCCCAAACATCTCGCTACCTAGACCAATAATGTACTATGATTTGAATTCAACATAAAATGGATACAAATATTTGAATTGGAGAGTGTATGGTACATGTAGTTCATAGTGAAATATGATTACTGCTATATGTATGTTTTTTGTTATCAAGATAATATTTAAATTATTGTATAACTTGACAACAATCGTATTCAAATAAGGAAAATTGATTCAAATTTAGTCCATATGGTAGACGACAATATATATGTTCACATGGTGGAGTAAAATGTTCATATATGATGGAAGATCAAAATGTACGACTACATCAATTGTAAACAGCAAGGTCACCTAACGGTATATTCGAATTCAACATAACGTGGATTCAAAAATTGAAATTCGAGATCATGGCATATGTAATCATGGCATCTGTAATCATATGAAATTCCCGATTTTTTACATTTTTCTTGTAGTTTTTTCAATGGCATCTATAGCAATATAGTAAAAGGGGACATGACTCTCTTGTGTCTTGTATGAATTGTTTTTTTACACGTTAAGTTTGTTCTGCCGAACAAGGAATCCGCACCTTGTTATCCCGAAATTTTCAAGCTCGAGTATCTTTTGTCTCACCTTCTTTGAAACTCCCGCTTCTTCAACCCGCGCGCCGCCTTGTTATCCCGAAATTTGGACGCGCGCGAGAACTCGCTCCTCATCCAAAATCGCTCCCGCAGCCCAGACACGTGAAATCCCCCTTCTACCCCTCAGCCGGAAATGAAGCTCCACGTCGCGGTGTCAAAACCGGTGGGGGTACGCTGGTAACTTACCCTACATTTCGGACAAGCGCATCCCTAAGCTTGGCTCCCCCTCCCCCTTCGCCCCCCCCCCCATTCGTACACCGAGGCCGCCAAAACCCGTGAAACCCCACGCTCCTCCGTCGGCCTCCCGACCGCCGCCCAGCCGGAGGCTCTTCCCCGACTACATCGTCCACCGCAACAGCTCGCCGTCCCTCATCCACCGCACCAGATGAGGATCCGTTGTCGATCTCGTCGTCCCGCCGGATCAGCCGCCCCGTCCTCCACCTCGAAGGAGCTGCCCCGACGTTCGCCTCGTCTATCGCGCCACCTCAATCCCCATAGCACCGTCATGACCTACCCCACTGGAACCGTAGCACCCTCACCAATTCCTCCGATGAAGCCGAGGCCAACTCGGCACCACCAAAGAGGTTCTGCACTCACTGCTGCATTTTATCTTTTATTCGATCTCACGGGGCTGCCGGTGCTCGATATCGAGCAGACATGGCGTGTCTCCATCGACGGCGCCGTCGCCGGCCACATCATCCACGGCGTCTCTCCCCCATGTCGTTGCTTCCTCGGCGGCGACTTCCACAACGGCACTAGCTGCAGCTGCTGCGGCTCTGTTCTTGCTGTCGGTCGCGCTGCTGCACTGCTCCTGCTTTCGTTCGTGCTGCTGCTCTGCTCTTGCTCTCGCTTGCGCTGCTACTGCTGTTGCACGACCTCCGGTAGCTACAGGAGTTGCTGCTTTAGCACTCGCTCGCGATGCTACTGCACGACTTGCTCTCTGCTAGTGCGTTCCTTGCTCGAGCATCTGCTGATTTAGATCACTGCTTCTCTGCTACTAGTGCTCGAATGCCCTAAACATCTATTGCAATGCTCTGTTACTAGTTCAATCAGTTTCGACAGTAAAATTCAGTTTCGACTGTGAAGTTCATTTTCTTCAGTTAAGTTCAGAGTGAACAGTACTTACAACATCTGTCGGAGCGGCCGTGGAACGGCTGATGCATTTTACATCTAGCACTTTTGGTGATGTATTTTACATCATCTATTGCAGATGATATTAGAGTCCCACTTCAGATTAACGTTGTATGTCTTGTCATGCTTCAGCCTCGTCGCCATACACCTTAGCAAAGCTGCTCCAATGATGGAACCGTCCATCACAGCGGAGCAGTACCCTCGGCGCTGTTTCCAGAGGCCTCGGATCTTCTTCCCCGCCTCCGACAGTCACACCAGCATCATCACCATCCTCCACGTCCAACCCAATAATGCTGAGGTCCACAAGGCTATGCCAAAGAGGTTTTACACTCGTCGCATCACTTTGTTTCTCCATTCCTCTGTTCTTCCAATTCATGTGATCCAAACACCCAGGTTGACTGAAATCCTATGTTTCTAAATGCTCTGTTTTGCACGTGCATTCCTATCCTATTCCTGTGTTTTTCCTGTCCCTGCGTTTATAGAATCCTCCAATTCTAAGGAGCCCTTACAGATTTACTTCATTTTCAGATAGGCGTCAAAGAAAACTCTGTGTGTTATGTCCTGCTCCTGTCGTGTCATCATCCACCCCACCTGAGGTGCACCATCAACAGAAGCGTTCACTGCAGCAGAGATCCCCCCTGCAGACTTCCTTTTGCCGCCTTAGATCATCTTCCCCGTTGCTGGCAGCCACGCCAACTGCATTACCATCATCGACTGAGCAGATGAACCTGAGGACTACACAGTTCCGGAAGAGAGGTCGCAGTCTTTCGTGTTTGCTTACGTTATACATCGGTTATTATTACCCGCTACTTTATCGTTCAATCTTGAGTTTTGAATAGCCCATGGGTCTCATATCGAGCTAGCAACAAATAGTATCTGTCTACTATCTGGTTCATCTGGGGTCTTCTATGTGGTTCATGTTGGGTGGGCAACAAACAATAGATGATCCATTGTCTATCTTTTTAAACTGAAGCTATAATCTACCTGCTATCATTAGTTTTGGATCCATCCACTTGTTTGCTACCATCAGTCTTGATTTTTGCATGAACCCCTTAGGCCTTACAAAATCTAACTATATTTTATTATTATGCATGTCAGATATTATACACAATCGTACTGAACATGTAGAGAAAAAGAGAAGACCGTTGCGTGCGAATATAATGTCATGCAGACGCCGCTCCATGGTGGGCGAAGTGCCCCCCCCTCCTGCATTTCCAGATTGTATTCTAGAGGAAGATAAATGTTCAGATGGAGATTCAGAAGGAGCCGACCATGCCTGTTTACCTCCTAAGGTGTTTGCTCTAACCTGGCATGGTGATGTTGGTCATATCATGCATATGGCGCCTTGCATTGCTTACATTATACATCTTATATGTCATCATCTTAGTTTAGATTTGCTTTGTGTGAATGCCACCTGTTTGGTTTCTATATCATACTCCCACCATTCCTAAATATTTTTCTTTTTAGAGATTTCAACAGGTGACTACATACGGAACAAAATGAGTGAATCTACACTCTAAAATATGTCTATATACATCTGTATGTGGTAGTCCATTTGAAATCTCTAAAAAGACAAATATTTAGGAACGGATGGAGTATATGGGAATTATGCAATGCCATCTTCTTTAGCTAGGCATCATATACGTGAATCATGCAATGCCATCTTGTTTAGCAAGTCATCATATATGTGAATTGTATCGTGCCATATTTTTTCCCATAATGTACTCCATTTGTCAACAATGTTTATACATTCATCTACTCTTCCTGTGCATCAGCCATTTGAGTCGGTCATGGGAAAATCTGGAGTGAAAACAAGGTCTTCTGAGCAGTCAGTGCTACCTGTTGATGCAGATTTCTTGCTGGTTACAGATAGCTCCTCAGAGGAGGATTCAGAGAGAGATGACCAGTCGTATCCCCCCGAGGTGCATGCTCTAACTTGGCTGGGTATATTGCTCATATCATGCATATGGTGTCTTGCATTGCCATGCCATCTACTTAGATTAGATATGCTTTGTGTGAATGCCTCCTGTTTGCTTTCTATATTAGATATGTGAATTATGCAATGCCATGTTTTTCAGCCAGTTATCATATATGTGAATTATGCACCGCCATGGAGCCAGGCATCATATATGTGAATTATCTCATGCCATCTTTTTTTTTCATTACGTATTCCATTTGTCAACAATCTGTGTATATTGAACTACTCTTCATGTGTATCAGCCATTTGAGCCGGTTATGGAAAAAGCTAGAGTGAAAACAAGGTCTTCAGAGTAGGCAATGGTACCTGTTGAAGCATATATCTCGATGGTTACAGGGAGCTCCTCAGAGGAGGATTTAGAGACAGATGACCAGTCCTATATCCCACCTGAGGTGTATGCTCTAAGTTGCAGTGTTTATATTTCTCATATGATGCATATGGTGTATTGCATTGCTTAGTTTAGACATCATATGCACAATATTGAATTCTGTCTGCTTAGTTTAGAGATCATACATGCGAGTGCCAGCTTCTTAGTATATGAATCAATTATGTCAATTATATCATGCCATCCTGTATACTTAGACAACATGTATGTGAATTATTTCATCCCAACCTATTTTAGAAAGACATCATATAGTTTTGTCATGTCATCCTGTTTAGGTACTCATCATATGTTGAATTATGCCATTATATCCTGTTAAGTTATCCATCATATATCTGAAACTGTGTCATGCTATCCTGTTTAGTTAGGCATCATATATGTGAAATTGTGTCATGTTGTCCTGTTTGGTTAGACAACATATATGTGAATTACCACATCTGTCTATCGTACAATGTTTGTACGTTCAATTTCTTTTCTTGTTTATCAGCCATTTGAATTGGAGGGGTGATGGCAGTATCTAAGGGAGCAAAAACCCGTTCTTCACAAAAGACAGTGCTACCCGTCGATGCAGATAGAACCATGGTTGTACTGGCCCACAAACTAGCCCCACCACACATAATCGAGACTCTTCCAGATTGCACACTTACACCGTTGGGAAGAGAACCAGCTACAACCCATCTAACCGCAACCCCAGCGGATAGTAACCCACTTATAGTTGACAAAGCACCATGTCCACCACAGAGTACCCCCACACGAGCAGTTTGTAAAGCTACTGCAGTGCCCAAAGCACGAGGACCACCACAGCTAACCCAAACTCCACGTTTAAAGTAGAAGAGCAACTGTTCTCAGGTCAGATTCCGTAGCTATCGTCCATACTCCTTTGCTATTGCATCACTGTATTTACTCATACCAACTACTTTCGAATTTGAAGGATCCAATTGAAACTCCAATGGCGCAACAGGTATGTTTTAAACCTATTTCTTTAACTGGATTGATGTTCTAACTTCTTGCTCTATGTTGATTTCAGTTTAAGTTGTATAAACAGTTATGTTCTCATGTGATGCACATTACAAGTGCTGCTAATGCTGTGTAGTTTCTCACACCTATATTCTGTCTATGCTGTTGTGTCTTAAAAATATATGAGTTGAACTGTGTCTCTATCTTGATTAGGGAACATAAACTAGAATGATATGGACAATACAGTGACCATAGTACATAGATATATGTTTGTTTCATGCTGTTATCCTGTCCACCTTACTACTGAACCGGTTTACCAAAATGAGTTTCGTATACTACAAGCTAAACCTGTGATGTGTCTGCTTGTTTCTCTTGTAGTATGCAAACAGAATATTGGAGAAGAGCACCCCACTATGCAATGGTAGAGAAAGTAATGCAGATAAGGTTCAAGATAGTGAGACAACCCTGTTGATCTCTAAGAAAGGTGATAAAAACGATCTTGTAGACAGTGAGAAAACCCCATAGTCATGCGTTGATGTAGTGTTCGAGTTACTGGCCAGTACCGCTGGCACAATCTCTTCGAACTCGCTGCCTGAATCACTTCGGCTTCTTCAGTATCAGCTACAAGCTGAAAGGCATCAGTCAGCTATGCTGCGGCAAGAAGCCGAAGGACTGAGGAAGTCCCTGCAGAATTCAGATGCGTACTTTCTTGTGCAACAGCAAGCGCTGGAGGATTTAAGCGCCAAACAAGAGAAAGTTAAATAAGCTTGCTAAGCATCTTGCCAGCATTATGGGTACCCAGGATATTGTTTCTTGAACTCTTCTGAAGTGGTTTCAGTTCTGGACTTGTTTTGTTGCGGCGTTTATATGCTGCTTTGTTCCCTATATTTGCACTGGTGGGGAACTTTGATGCCCGGTGGATGTAATATGTGTAATAGTCGTGATAGCCTAGCATAAGTTGCTTGCTTATTTATTTCCTTATTGTCTTGTTTATTTGTTTGCTTGTAGTCAGTGCAGTTCTTTTTCCGCGGTTTGCTAGTGGTTGCAATAACCTATTTTTTAAAACTAGGCCACAATAACCATGGGCTAATATTTATTGTGGTGACACTGGGCCTCCTACGGGCCGTAGAAACAGTGGGCCTTCTATGGGCCGTAGAAACAGTAGGCCTTCTACGGGCCGTAGAAACAATGGGCCTTCTACGGGCCGTATCATTAATGGGCCTTATACAGGCCGTATGATCAATTGGCCAAACATGGGACAATAACAGGCCGCATTATGGCCGTAAACGGGCTAGAGTTGGAATCGTCCGTTCATGGGCCGACCATAACGGGCCATCGTTAATAGGTTGTATTTGATGACGCTATGAAAACGGCCCAACGTATTAACGGACCACAAACGGGTCGACTGTAACCACGGGCTGAATTTGGCCCCCAAGCAGAAAATGACAGTAACGGGCCGTAAGTAAACAAATGCTGGAAATGAGCCCAAGAATAAATGGGCTCTGAGAAGGCCGAAAGATAACATGGGCTGGAAACGACCCAACGGAATAACGGGTCGTTAATGGGTATAAAGTGATACACTGTTCATTACGGGCCAGTTTCACCACGGGCCGTTAATGGGTGTAAAGTGATACACTGTTTATTACGGGCCAGTTTCACCACGGGCCGTTAATAGGCCAAGAGTTACATAGGGCCTCATATGGGCCGAAAGACGTCATGGGCCATACATGGGCCAGAAGTGAAAACGGGCTGGAATCATATTGGATGGCCCAGATGACGCTACTGGGCCTAATTCGGATAGGGCGTAACGGGCCTTGTGTTAGCGGGCTGTAAATGGGCTATATGCGAACAGGTCGTTAACAGGCTTTCCATGGGCCGGCCCGCCACCTTTTGACCAAGTCAAACGGGCTGGCCTTTTCACAGGAATGGGCCTCTGTTGGGCCATGCCATGTGTCGACGTATCATAGGCGCCTTCTGTCCAATGAGTGGATGACATTTGTCCCAACGATGAGCCGACATGTGTGTCCTCCAGCCAATGATGATTTTACACGTGGAAAATCCCCATTGGTCGGGGCTGTTAACGGGTTATCGGATCCAAAACATGACCCGATAGCTTAACGGCGTTCCGTTATGGTGGATGCCACGTGTCGGTCACCCTTGATGAAAGCACTTCTGTGACGCGCGATTTATCGTCATGGAAGTGCACACTTCCGTGATGATAATTTTGGTGATGTCATGGAACACTTCTACAACAACACATGTATGACTATCTTGATTCTGTCATAAAATCGTCATGGATGTACATGCATGACAAAAAATGTGACCTACTGTGACAAACACGTGTCATCACGGAAGTGTATTTTTTTTGTAGTGCCTCTGCCAGGTTATTGCAAAAACTGGCTTAGCAACAGGCACCCTCTGCCAGAGCGGATCAGTGCAGAAGCATGGGCCAAATATGTGCCCGTCTTTTCAAAAATTAGAGCTTTAATGGCTAATGGCTTGACTGGTATCGACCTAGCTAGTTCGATGCTGGGTCGCATGGAGAATTCGGCCTTTAAGCCGCCGATCCGGCTTAATGTGCGAGTACACTGGAGATGTCAAAGATCCCCAACGCCACTGCTAGATAGAGTTAACTGATGAAGACATCAATGACATGACCAAAACCCTGCTGAATGAGAGCCTGGCAGATTGCAGCAAAATAGGGTTAACCCTTTCTGTGTTCTCAACAAACCACCAACTGTAAGTATTTTAAACCGTTTCCAACTTAATCATCTTTCCTTGAATTATTCTCATCCACGTGGTTGCTGCAGGCCGACTCTTCTTTCTGGAATAAGAAACTTCAGGACATACCGGCAAAGAAGACCCGAACAAAGAACAAGGCTTCTAAAAACCCTGCCAAGAAGAAACCAACCCCTCCGAGTTATTTGACTTGGATGATAATGATGAGTCGGAGGTAAAACTTGACTCCCTTGGCTCATTTTTTGTACATCTTATTGATAATGATCACTATCAGGATGATGCGGAGGCCAGCCGTGTAGACAATGAAGAGGTAATTATTCTCTCCTCTAGCTCAGAACATTTGCCAAGACAGAAAGTTCGACAACGATCTGGAAAGTAAGGTTTTCTCAACCTTTAGCTTATCTAGATCCCAACTTTCTTTTGAAGAAACAACAACATGAAGCTTGTCGCACAACCCGGAACAGCGGCGATGGGATTCTCTCCTTCGGCTTACCCAACATGGCGGCCCCTCGCAAGCACCGTCCAGAGGTTTCACAGATTTCCGATTTAGATTTTCCCAAGGCGGGTATTTTTCGACAACCTCTTAACCCTTCTGGTTCAAACTATCAAGGAACCTCTCACTCGTCATCAGGTGATTCCACTGGGACTCAGGTTCCTCTATTCAAGACTGTTCCTGGGTAAGAACACTTAAGTCTACCTGTTTTAACACCTTACTCAATTGGTATACTAATCTCACCATATGTTTTACTTTCAGTGCCATGGCCAAACCCAGCAAGAAGCTGAAGGTTAATAAGCCGGCTGACGATCCCAAGGTTGCTAATCCGGAAAAACAGACAATGTCTGAGTCTCTGTCTCAAACATCTGAAACGGCCATGGATGATCTGCCGCCAGAGGAGCACCCTGTCACCGTGGATCCCATGAATGTTGATCCCAAAAATGCTAAGCCGCCCATCCCCGCTCAGCCGGCTCAAGAAACCGAAGACGTCATAGTTACTGGGATGGCTTACACAGCACCAGGTAACCCCACCGTTTTGTCCAAGCACATCGCCAAAGAGGATTTCTCCGTTGTTGACAAAGGCAAGTGGAAACTAGATCTGGAGAGCTATGCTCAATTCAACGCCCGGGAGCTTCACACGGGTTACTTGAATCGCCTCTATACCAACCGTGACTTTGAAGCCGGCTTGGTTAATCTCATGAAAGATCCTTTTGAGGTAAGCAAAAAAACTTGTCTCATACAAATATATATATATTTGTCAGCCGCCAAGTCTACTGGATATGATAAACTTGAATATGTTGTAGACTTTAAATATCCTTGTTGACCTTGATATCTATGTCATAGCATGTTAGAACTGCAGAATCAATACAAGTAGCCCCCAAGGGCCGGCTTAAGCTGCATAGCTAAAGCCGGGACTTCAAAATGTAGCTCTTAATTTCACATATATAACTCCGAAGGGCCGGCTTAAACTAATAAGTTAAGTCGGGACTTCAAATAGTAGTGCTTAATTTTGCACCTGTAGCCCCCAAGGGCCGGATTAACCAGCACGGCTAAGCCAGGACTTATCACCATAATTATGAACAAAATCCAAATATGTAGCCCCCATGAGCTGGCTTAATCATCATGGCTAAGCCGGGTCATGAAAGATTTGTCTTCAAAAAAGAGCAATGTGCATTAGCCCCCAAGTGCCAAGTAAAATACTTCTATTGTGCTTGGGACTTCAAATAAGGTGATCATAATGCCTCCTATCTTGTTCATGTTGCAGGCTGAACTAAATATGAAGGAATCCCAAGTCAATGATCTAAGGCAAAACATTCAAACCCAGCAATCTAAGACTTCAAAGGCCAAACTAGAGCTGAAGACTGCTTTGGAAAATATTGAAAAACTAAAAAAGGACTTCAGTGCTGATAGAACTGGCTGGGACACCGAAAAGGCAGCTCTATTGAAAAGAGCAGAAGATGCCGAAGCTGCCCTTAAGCCGGTAACCAACGAGTTGTCTGGTTTAAAGTATCAAATCAACAGCATGACAGCTGCCATCTTTGGTAAGTAATATTCTATTTCAATCTTTCATCATCAACATTGATCAACCATGAAGCATGTTTATAAATATCTTCGGCAATGCAGGCTCCAGAAGCTCCAAGTTGGGTCAAGACATGCCCATCCGGCTTAAGGCTGCATATGCTCTTGTGGAGCAGCTGTACACTAGTGCTCAACAGGCTATATTTGTCGCCTCCATAAGAAACAACCGCCTTCCCTCATCAAGGAAGTGTTGGAAAAGTTGTTCGTGCTTCCAAAAAGGGTTGAAGATTTGAAGCGATCAGCCACCAGAGTCGGTGCCATCACCGCACTAAGTCGGGCAAAAGCATGGCAAGCAAAACTTGACCGGAAGAGCTAGCCACCGGTTGTCCTAGCTTAAAAGAAGATGGGTCTCCCTTCATCATCGACGACTTCAGCAATATAGTAAGGGAGATGCGTCCTTTGGCAAGCAAATTGGCTGAAGAAACTGATATCTCCAAGTATCATCTGGCTTATGATGTTGATAATGCAAAGGTCAAGGCGCTGGTTCATGAGTCCGTGGACCTTATCCCGCCACCAGTAAGCATACCTTTGCCCCTGATATTGACTCGTCAAGCCTTATAGATGATGAAGTTGTATTCAGAGCTTTGATTGGGATCAACAGGGCCACATCTGACTTCCAGCCAATGGGAGAACAAGAAGAAGAAGAGCCGGTGCAAGATAGCCCAGAATCTTAAACACGCCAAGGCCAAGACAACTGATCCAAGTGTTGGCTTATCATCCACAGCATGGGATGCTGTGTGTATCAAAAACACTTATTCTTTTGGGCTCGGGAGCCATGTAATAGGCTAGATGAAAAACCATGATCCGCCATGCCATCGTGCATGTTTATTTGCATAACATTTTTGAACCGTCGATCTGATGTTGAAGATCTGCCACTTATGCTTATAATATCATCAATCATGCAGACCATACTTATCATATTCCCTGCACACAAGCAGATAACATGTGCGCTGGCAGTTTACCCCAGGGGGGTCATAATGCCCCATATAAAATTGTTGGTGACTGTATAGTCCATAACCAGGGCGGGTTATCAAAACCTCGCATATTCATAGAACAAGTGAATAACATACCTGTGCCATTTATTCATACTGCCAGCTTACCACGCCATAGGCAGCAAGGGTAACAGCCCCAAGGCTTAGAGCACAACGCCCAAAGTGCATGATCAAAACATACTGGCGACTTATCGTCCAAACCCAGGTCGGGTTAGCAAAACTCCAGATATACTCAAATATGAGTTATAAAGATCAGGGCTACATGGCCTGAATCATTTTTAAACCATATACCAATATGGCACAAAAGATGAACCCAAAAAATATTCAAAGAAAAAACAAAATCAGACAAAACAAGGCCGTCATAGGCTGCCAAGCCTCAATATCAAGTGCTATTCAAGGGCCGCAAACCACTGAGTTAATCCTTAATTCAAACCTGTAAGCCGGGCCTCACATGACCAATCGCCGTTTTAACCTTGACAAGTTCAGGGTCTTTATAAGATTGACTGTCAATAGTACGACGAGTCATTCCAGGATTACCTGGTCGGAGTGGCAGGCATCAAAGGCAGGATAACCCGGATTTTTGGTGAATACACCTGGCGTCCAAGCCAATTAAAAGGGTAAACAAAGCTCTGTTCATTAAACAGGAAGCCCCCAAATACTTTTTCAATCAAGGCGTATAAGCCGGATTAGTAGGGTACTCATAGCTATGCTTAATGAGCAGGAAGCCCCCAAGCAATTTGCAATCAAGGCGTACAAGCCGGATCAAGAGGGTAGTCATAGCTATGCTCAATGAGCAGGAAGCCCCCAAGTGATCTTATGGATTGACAATAAAGACTCGCATTCTCAGAAATGAAATGATAAAGGCCCTGAATTATTAGGGATGCCGACAGTTATTAATAAAATTGAAGTTGAAGTTGGAGTTACCAAAGTTTGGGGAGTCGGTTTCGATTGACGTATGAATACTCTACGAATAGTTTTTTGAACTGCATGTTGTAAACGACCAAGAGCCAATCCGAATTGATCTTGTAACAAATCCGCAACCGAACGGATATGTTTATTTTTCAAGTGATTCATTTCGTCATCATCAAGTATACCCATTCCAAATTTCATTCCAATCAAATGATCCATAGCGACTGAGGGAGTCCTGGATTAGGGGGTCTCCGGATAGCCGGACTATCTCCATTGGCCGGACTGTTAGACTATGAAGATACAAGATTGAAGACTTCGTCTCGTGTCTGGATGGGACTCTACTTGGCGTGGAAGGCAAGCTAGGCAATACGGATATGGATATCTCCTCCTTTATAACCGACCTTGTGTAACCCTAACCCTCTCCGGTGTCTATATAAACCGAAGGGTTTTAGTCTGTAGGACAACAATCACAACATACAATCATACCATAGGCTAGCTTCTAGGGTTTAGCATCTCTGATCTCGTGGTAGATCTACTCTTGTACTACCCATATCATCAATATTAATCAAGCAGGACGTAGGGTTTTACCTCCATCAAGAGGGCCCGAACCTGGGTAAAACATCGTGTCCCCTGCCTCCTGTTACCATCCGGCCTAGACGCACAGTTCAGGACCCCCTACCCGAGATCCGCCGGTTTTGACACCGACATTGGTGCTTTCATTGAGAGTTCCGCTGTGTCGTCGCCATCAGGAAGGATGTCTCATCCCGTTTTTAAAGACGGCACTGTTGCTGAGGGAGCTTTGGCTATCGGCCAAACTCTCCGGCTAGGTGGTTTTCTTATGACCTCCTGTTCGGCCGCTACGCCGACGATGACTTCTCGGGTCATCGAAAGCAATATTTACGTCAACTCGGAACTCGCCGAGCAGATAGATCCAATGGAGCTCTCTTCTCTGAACGAGCTCTTGGATCGCATTGCCGCCCTGGGAGTCGCTACAGACTACGATCAGATTGGGCCTAAACCCGATTTGAGAGAGATCAACTCTCCCCAGGCCACCCATCACGTTGCAGTGGTGGAGGAACAATGCGGCAACCCTTCATCTATCTTAAGGACTAGCTATGTCCGGATTCCTGATCCCTCCAAGCCGGATACCCGCGGAGGGGAGGACGTCGCTCAAGGCCTGAACCTAGAATCAGGCAACGGGCTAGATTTATCGGAAAACATCCAAGAATCCAAACTTCCGAGTTCGGAAACTTCTTGGCCCCTGAGTCTCAGATTGGGTGAGGATTCAGATTCAATTCCACCCACCCACCCAAACATACGTGATCTATCCCAAATTAGGCAAGAGCCCGAAGAAACAGTACGCCATTACTGGGCCAGATTCCTCCTGGTCATGAACAGGATAAAGGACTGCCGTGAGCAAGGCACAATTTCATTCTTCTGCAATAATTGCACAGACAAGGGAATCCTCAACGCCATAAGTCGCTGCGAAGTTACACGCTTTGCCGACTTGGTGTCCATAGTACGAAAGTACTGTGCGATGGAAAGCGCCTGGAAAACCGAAATAAAATTTTGGGGTAATCCGGCCCTGAATACAAACCCAGTCCAAAATAAAAGGGTGCATTATCACAATACTCCTGGGTTAACTACCAAAAAGCAAAAGCCCTCTACGGGGCAAGGAACCGTACTGGAGGGATGGCTCAACGGACCCTGCAAAATTTATAGTACAGCGGATGCAATACCAACGCACAGCCTTAGAGCATGTTGGATACTCCGGTAGGTGGCCAAAAGTGGTGAGGATCTACTCCTCCCAAAAACCACAGAGCACCATCCCGTGGACAACAATACGGTGTTAGCGGTTGTTGAGACCTTCGCGTAAAATAATAGACGCAAGCAAACACTCCGCGGCATGGCTAAAATCTGCCACATAGAAGAAATAAATCCTTGGAGTGACATGGCTATTACCTTCAATGCCAGTGACGAACCCAAATTCCGAACAGCCCGAGCACCAGCCGCACTGGTCCTCAGTCCAATCATGGACGACTTTCGACTCACCAAGGTACTCATGGACGGCGGCAGCGGATTAAACCTCATCTATGAGGAAACTCTTCAAAAGATGGAAATAGACTGGAGCCACATTGAGCAAAGTAGCACAACCTTTAGAGGAATCATCCCCAGTCGGGAAGCATGCTGTGCTGGGAAAATCACACTAGATGTGGTATTCGGCACGCCGGATAATTACAGGCCCGAAGAAATTACATTCCAAGTGGCCCCGTTCAGCAGCGGATACCACGCTCTACTAGGGCGGGAGGCGTTTACAATCTTCCAAGCCATACCCCATTACGGGTACATGAAGCTCAAAATGCCCGGGCCCAATGGAATCATCACTCTTGCCAGTGATCCGGACATAGCACTCCGCGCCGAAAATAAGACAGCCGCACTGGCCCTTGAGGCACTATCCGAAGCCCTAGCGGCCGAGGAACTAACTGCACTGCGCTCCATGGTGAACAGGGACGATGTGATACTCGATAAAAGATCCAAGTCCACCTCCTTTAAACCGGCGGACGAAATAGTCAAATTCCAAGTCCATCCAACGGACCCTACAAAAACAGCTTCCATCGAGGCACAATTAAACCCTGATGTCGACGCCGCACTACGAGAGTTCCTACGCGAGAACTGGGACATTTTTGCCTAGCACCCTTCAGACATGCCAGGAATCCCACGCAGGCTGGCTGAGCACAGCCTAAATATCCTAAAAGGATTCAAGCCAGTCAAGCAGGCTCTTCGACGTTTCTCCGAGCCTAAGAGACAAGCCATGGGAGAGGAACTAGCCAAGCTATTGGAGGCCGGATTCATCAGAGACATAAAACATCCGAACTGGCTAGCAAACCTGGTGATGGTACCAAAGAAGGACAAATCCTAGCGCCTGTGCGTCGATTTTAAGGACCTTAACAAGGCCTGCCCAAAGGATCCCTTCCCCCTCCCCCGTATCGATCAAATCATCGATGCTACCGCAGGACACGATTCATTGTGTTTCTTCGACGCATACTAAGGCTACCATCAAATTAAAATGGTGGAGCCAGACCAAGATGCAACGGCATTCATCACACCATACGGCCCATTCTACTTCAACACAATGCCCTTCGGGCTCAAAAACGCCGGCGCAACATATCAGCGCATGATTCAGACATGTCTGGCAAACCAGATTGGAAAAACAGTGGAGGCATACGTGGATGATGTGGTCGTTAAAACCAAGCATGTCGAAACTCTAGTAGATGACTTGAGGCTCACATTCGACAACCTCCGAACATATGACATCAAGCTCAATCCGGAAAAATGCGTTTTCGGCGTACCAGCCGGAAAGCTCCTGGGATTCATTGTCTCAAGTAGAGGTATTGAAGATAATCCGGCCAAAATCCGAGCGTTGTCACAGTTGGCTACCCCAACAGACCTCAAACAAATACAAAAATTGACTGGATGCGTGGCAGCTCTAAGCCGCTTTATCTCCCGCTTGGGAGAAAAGGCATTACCCCTTTATCGCCTCCTCCGGCGCACCGAACAGTTCGAGTGGACGGATGCCGCCTCGGCCGGACTCAATGAAATAAAATCCATATTGGCAACAAACCCAGTCCTGGCCGCACCAAACATTGGCGAACCAATGCTATTATACATTGCGGCAACTCATCAAGTAGTAAGCGCAGTGCTCGTCGTCGAGCGAGAAGTCGACGGACACAAATTCCCCCTTCAAAAGCCGGTTTACTATGTGTCCACTGTCCTTACTCCATGCAAATCATGGTACCCGCATTATCAAAAGATAGCATACACGGTATTTATGGCATCCCGAAAGCTGCGACACTACTTTCAAGAGTGTTCGATAACGGTAGCCTCAGAAGTACCACTTAACGACATTATAAACAACCGCGACGCGACGGGCCGGATTGCCAAATGGGCCATTGAGCTCCTCCCATTCGACATAACTTACAAGCCACGGCGAGCTATTAAGTCGCAAGTTTTGGCTGACTTCGTCGTTGAGTGGACGGAAGTCGAACTCCCTAAAGAGTACGGCACATATTCAAACTGGATCATGCACTTCGACGGCTCCAAAATGCCGGCTAGTCTGGGGGCTGGCGTCGTTTTGACGTCCCCAACAGGAGATACCGTTCAATACATACTACCGATAATGTATACGGACTCCAACAACGCAGCCAAATATGAGGCCCTTCTACATGGTCTCCGGATGGCAGTATCCATGGGCATTCAACGCCTAGAGGTGCGCGGGGATTCGAACCTCGCGATATCCCAAATAAATGGAGACTTCGATGCCAAGGATCTGAAAATGGCAGCTTATCGCAATGCCGTCCTAAAAATGTCAGCTCGGTTCGAGGGGCTCGAGTTTCACCATGTGGCTCGAGAAAACAATCAGGCGGCGGATATCCTCGCCCGCATCGGCACAAAACGCGATGCGGTCCCTCCCAACATATTTCTGGAACGGCTCTTCAAGCCATCCGTAGCATGGGAAGGGGACACTGGTAACAACAGTCCGGACCCGGCCAAAATACCCGATACCGAAATCTCTGACACAATCGGAGGCTCCACCACCGAAATAACACATTCAGCCCACGAAATAATGGCCATTATTGCCCCGTGGACAGAACCATTCCTGGCCTACCTAACTAGACAGGAACTTCCGGAGGACCAAAATGAGGCACGCTGCATAGTGCGGCGATCTAAGGCCTACAGGGTCCATGAGGGAGAATTGTACAAAAAAAGCGCTACCAGAGTCCTTCAAAGGTGCATCTCCGACGAGGAAGGGCGGAACCTTTTGGCAGAAATTCACGCTGGACTCGGCGGTCATCACGCCGCAGCCCGAGCTCTTGTAAGCAAGGCCTTCCGTACAGGATTCTATTGGCCAACGGCCCGGGCAGATGCATAGGACTTGGTCCAACGTTGCGCCGGTTGCCAACTCTTTGCAAATCAAAGCCACATGCCACCCACCGCCCTCCAAACAATCCCCATTACATGGCCCTTCGCGGTCTGGGGGCTTGACATGGTTGGACCCCTTAAAGGGGGAACCCATAAGAAAAAATACTTATTGGTCATGGTGGATAAATTCACCAAATGGATAGAGGCTAAACCGGTTAAAACAGCCGAATCCGGACCGGTGATAGATTTCATATCCGGGGTTGTACACCGTTACGGCGTCCCCCACAGCATCATCACTGACAACGGCATGAACTTCACGGCCGACGAGGTAAAACTCTGGTGCAGCAAAATGGGCATCAAGCTCGATTATGCTTCAGTCTATCACCCACAAACCAACGGTCAAGTCGAACAAGCAAATGGTCTTATAATGAGCGGCATTAAACACAGATTAGTGCGCTCCTTAACGGAGTCTGACACGCACTGGGTAGAGGAGCTTGACTCCGTACTCTGGGGGCTGCGGACCACGCCGAATCGTAGTACCGGATATACACTATTTTTATGGTGTACGGCGCAGAGGCAGTCCTGCCCTGTGACATAATTCATGACTCACCTCGAGTGCGCATGTACGAAGAAATAGAAGCCGAGCTCGATCGGCAGGACAGTCTGGACACCTTGGAGGAAGAGAGCGACGTAGCCAAAGCCCCTTCCGCATTTTACCAGCAACAGGCTCGCAGATACCAAAGCAGAGAAGTACGGGCCAAAACTTATAACATTGGCGAACTAGTTCTACGGCTGCCGGATAAGAAAAAGAACAAGCTCGAGCCCAAATGGGAAGGTCCCTTCATTATCGACCAAGTTCTGACCGGTGGAGCGTACCAACTGTGGGATGCATCGACTAGTCGACTCGAGCCGAACCCATGGAACGCAGCCAGGCTTCGAAGATTCTACGCTTAGCACCGGACTCTATGTTAGTCCCCTCCCTTTGTCCATTTTCTGCATATACATCATCTGTCTTGTTTCCCTTTATTTCTTTTATTTATCTAGGCCTTCAAGGGTCACCTTGTGCCTCACTCGTACATTACAGATGCGCTAGCCGCACTCTTCATACATGGGGGCTTCTTTCATAGAAGCTTAAGTTATTTACCTGGGCCCCACGCCCAACACATGTGTTATACTTCCGCATGTACCTTTTTTCACCATTATATGCATCGATATGACTTAAGTTTTGTCCAAGCTGGGTTGCCTGGCTCTTGTATTTATGCCCTACGTTCCCGTTAATTCGGCTAGGGCATAAGGAGAGCACCTCTGCGATTGTTACCGCCGGGTCAGCCGGACGTGTACCTCAGACTGGGTGAAGCCGAAAGCTAGCGTTCTTAAGGGAATATTCGGTCGGTGAACAAAAGATGACTTTTATTATTCATATCTGCCCCCAGATGATTTTTCTGTGCTTCTTATCGCAGTCCGAACATGCACTTTAGGGCATGCTTACCCAGGAAAAGGAACCCTTAACGGAACTATTCTCCCTGGAAGATGTTTCTTACTACCCATGTAATATAACATAACTAGTTGGTCACTTGTCTGATAAAGCACTAATGACCCCTACGCCTGGTCTCCACGCATGCCCCGGTTCTTACATAACCGAGAGGGTATTCGGATACACTCCGGACTGTCGGGTCCCGAGGTTGAAGCGAAAAGGTTCGCCACGACAAATGATCTACAATCCGGCTAGAAGGCATTATACATGTCACTTTAAAATTACATAGTCAATTTGACTGGTTGAATTCCTCTTCAATACCATCCAATAGGCTGTCTAGTCTACAGTCCTGTTGGGAATACTTTGCGGCCAATTCTACTTGGCCGTACACTAAGCTCACAGGGATCTCCTTCCCATCAGGCCCCACAGGTCCGACTTCGGCCATGTGGTCCGGGTCAGCCTTCATGTACCGTGTCTTCACCATTGCTCGGGCTTCCCTGGCGCCCTGACGGCAGGCCGATATCTTCCATAATCGGAAGCGCCGCCGTGCTCCCTTCAGCTTTTCTGCAAGCTCTCCAAGGCCTTCGGGTATGGAGACGGATGGCCACAAGGCCTGGGTGATGCCTTGCATCACCTGCCGAACTCGTTCGTGCAGCTGTGAGAGCTCGGGAAGAAGGTCACCCGTTGAACCAGGCATTTCCTCGGCAGGACAACCTGTTAGCATACCTACAGACATAACTCTGTCAGCCAGCTTCCTCGCTGAACTCTTTTTCAAAGTTCGTTCAAGCACTTACTAAATATGCCGCGTCGAAGCCGCCGATTTTCCTTAACAAAGTCCGACAGTTGGGCACGAACATCTTGTAGTTCCACGCCCAGCTTGGTGTTGGCATCTTGGAGATCATTTTTCTCCTGCCTCACCCTCGTAAGCACATTCTCACTGGCCTTCAGCTGGCGTTGGAGCTGTTGCTTATCCGGATTTACTCTAGTGTCATCTGCAATTTTATCGTCAGATCTGCATACACGCCGCATTCTATATGATACTTATCATTTGAAGGATATGTTACCAAAGGGGGTCTCTTTGGGCTCCCCTACTGCGGCCAGTGCGGCCTGAAGTTGGGCTTTGCACTCTTCCAGCTCCTGGGACAGTTGAGTATTCTTTTCTGTAAGAACCTGCATAACAAATGATCCTTAAATCAGTTATCCTAACTTTTTCAAGTCTCAAGGGCTACTGATATATATAATCACCAAATTTTCTCACCCGTATGTCTTTTACATACTGCTCCGTTGCTCTGGCTAGACCATTTTGAGCGGCACAGAGGTGCGCGTCTCCCGAGTTGAAGGCATCCAATGCCTCTTGGGAGAAACAAGCGTCACGAAGAACAGTCCGGCGATGCCTGTGGTTCATGGCATTTTCCACCTCGGAATGGGTGGCGGACAGTTTATCCACATCCTTTGTTGGAGGAGCACCCGGCGCACGCCTTGTATTCGTTCCCGCCTCTGAATCCGGCCTTGGAGCCTGGCTTGTGGAGGCGCGATTGGTAGCCTCTCCGGGTATAGTCCGGCGAGCGCTCTTTTTCCTGAAAAGAAGGCATGGGCGTTAATATGCCTCTGAGAATAATGTCTTGCAATAAAGACGACGCGCCTTACCGCTGCGCCGGTGTCTCAATCCAGACTGCGGGTCTTTTCAGCCTGCCTGGCCTCGCGGCCCCTTGTTGGCCAGTCACCGTAGGCTCGGCCTTCTGCCTCGAGGACCTCCCCTGCAAAACATGGTTGTTATACGGCGATCGAAAACACGCAAGGACGGGTCCCTTTTTGAAGTACTGGGACTTCGGTCTTAGTCACATGTGAGGCTGGAACTAGCCCAGGGTAAGCGGTCGTAATGGCCACCAAAGCATTGTCATTGCTCGATTGGTAAAACACCCCATCAATCAGCTCCACAGATATGTCCGGATCCTCTTGGGAGGCCGGGTCGAGGGACCGTCCAGGGTCCTCGGGTTGTGGAGGGGGGTTGTTTATCTCCCTTACAGCCTGGCGCCGTTCCTGCGTAGAAATCGCTAGACTGAAAACTTAACTGCGGAAATATGAAACGGATGGGCGAGAAAAGGTCTCCGCTTACCCAGCTCGGAGGATTGTACATAGAAAATCCGCCCTGCGGGTTGACACGAAGGAATTCCTCCTCTTCTCCTTTGTACAAAGTGGATAAGATCTTTGTTAGATCAGCAACCGATCCCGGCCCTTTACGGCCGTAGCGGGTGGCGTCATCCTCCCCGTTGAAATCCCACATGGGGTGGCCTCTATACTGAAGCGGCTGCACCCCCCGCATGATACATATGGCCATGACATCGATCATGGTCAATCCGGATCAAGCTAAAAAACTTATCCGGCTCATCAGGTAAAGAACGTCCCTGTCATCTTCCTCCAGGGGGCTCCGTGGACGCCAGCTCCGGCGCTTCTTCAAAGGGGCGTTGTGGAACTCAGGAAGGCCAATCCGAATAGGATCCGGGAGGGGGACGTCTTCTATATAAAACCATTCTGAAGGCCGGTCTTCGGACGTCTTCTTTGGGGTTCCGGACAGGTATCCGGTCCCGGCAACACGCCACACTTCGGCTCCGCCCACTTGATATATTGACCCCTTCTGAGAACCGGGCACAAGGCAGAACAGCTTCTTCCATAGAGCGAAATGAGTCTCACAGCCCAAAAACAACTCGCAAAGGGCTACGAATCCCGCGATATGCAGCATGGAGGCAGGCGTAAGATTGTGCAACTGGAGGCCGTAGAACTCCAGGAGCCCCCGGAGAAACGGATGAATTGGAAATTCGAGCCCTCTTACCAAATAAGGGACAAAGCATACCCGCTCTCCCTTGGAGGGATTGGGAAGGCTCTCCGCTTGCTCTCCGCCATTATAGGTGGCGAGCCCAGCTCGAACCGGGACCATGCACGCTGGGGGAAGAAATCCCTTGGACTGAAGCATCACTAATTTGCTGTGCGGGACAGAACATCTCTCCCAATCTCCAGGCTTGGAGCTAGGGGTGCGAGAGGAGGAGCTGCGTTGACCGGCCATGATGGAATGGATCTCTGTCGGGTGCGCTCCGATGAAGGCTCACCAAGGGAGGATGGTGTGATTTGGATCTGAATCCTCGTCTTTTTAAATAGGAGGCTCATTCACACAGCTAGGGGGGTAAATGTGAAAACACCCTGGCTCTTCACATTCGCTCGACACATGGAAAGTGGCCATTATTGGGCGTAGAAGCCAAGGAGTACAAACATTCACAAGAAACCGGACATTATTTCGGCAGGTACACAGAATTTGGGAAGGAACCCGCCTTGCAATGCCGAAGACAATACTGCGCACCGGACTCATCGTCATTGAAGCCTGGTTTAGGGGCTATTGAGGGAGTCCTGGATTAGGGGGTCTCCGGACAGCCGGACTATCTCCATTGGCCGGACTGTTAGACTATGAAGATACAAGATTGAAGACTTCGTCTCATGTCCGGATGGGACTCTACTTGGCGTGGAAGGCAAGCTAGGCAATACGGATATGGATATCTCCTCCTTTGTAACCGACCTTGTGTAACCCTAACCCTCTCTGGTGTCTATATAAACTGAAGGGTTTTAGTCCGTAGGACAACAATCGCAACATACAATCATACCATAGGCTAGCTTCTAGGGTTTAGCCTCTCTGATCTCGTGGTAGATCTACTCTTGTACTACCCATATCATCAATATTAATCAAGCAGGACATAGGGTTTTACCTCCATCAAGAGGGCCCGAACCTGGGTAAAACATCGTGTCCCCTGCCTCTTGTTACCATCCGGCCTAGACGCACAGTTCGGGACCCCCTACCCGAGATCCGCCGGTTTTGACACCGACAACGACCAATACATCTCGTGGTAACAAGAATGTATTGTTCTGAGGTATATCAAGATTAAGTCTCTGATTCATATTTCGTCGACCAATCCTTCCTAATTCACATTTTTGTTGAATTATTTTTTTGTAATTCCTCATATAAGGACTCCGAAAATACCAGATCCCCACCTACACAAGCAAATTGTTGATAAAACTCCAAAATAGCTTTTTCTTTTGACTCAATCCTCTTCTTCTCCATAGCATTCGGGAAAGACAAGAAAATTTCAGGGTAGGAAACATTATCTAGAATTTATCCTAGATTCAAACCCATAGCTGATGATAGAACTAGAATAGATATCTTTTGTTTTCTACTCACGCGAGCCCATACCCTTTCTTTTTTATCAATTGCTAGTTCCGATCTCCCCCCCCAATCTGATATTATAGTGCCAGTGTAGATAGAAATTCCCTTATGATCTAATTCCGAGCGGTAGTAAATACCAGGACTAAGCAATATTTGATTTATCACAATTCGGTATATTCCATTTATAATAAAGGTTCCTAAGGAATTAATTATAGGAATGTTTCCGATAGAAATGGTTTGCTTTTGCACATCGAAACCAAAAATTAATCTCACAAATACATATAATTCGGAATAATAGGTAAGTGATTCATACACAGCATCTCTTTCTTTTATCAAGGGTTCTAGCAATTGATATCCTTTCGCAAATAATTGAAATGCAATTTCGTGATCTGGATCTTTAATTGTTGGAAACTTGTCAAGTTCTTCTGCCAAGGCTTGATTAATGAACCTAGAAAATCCCTCGAATTGGATCTGACTAAATCCGGGTATTGTGGACATTCCCTCGTTTCCATTCCGGAGCATCTTAATCTTAAGTTTCCTGTTTATCAAAGAAAAATTCCATTATCAGCTCACTCTTCATCAATCCCTATGGATCGATCTAGCAATCATGGAATCTATATTCTGTTTACTGAATCACATGAAATTCTAGGGAACTCCACATACGTATTTCATATATGTATTTCATACATATGAATAGAGACCATTTCGACGAAAGTTCAAGTTTGCCAGGGGTACAAATGAAATGAAAATGAATTCATAAAACATTCCTACAAAAAAATCTACCACTTATACTTTATGTTATGATATTCTAATTAGATTGGATGGCAAAGATTTCTCATTTTATCTCCTTTCTATGAATGGAATGTGATAAAGCTATAATATAATATACTAGAAAGTTTGACTTTACTTCGATTTAGAATAGCGTGCTTACTTTAATTTCTCAAAATAATTTGAGGGTTCTTTTTTATTTCAGATCAGAGTAGTATAATTGCTAGAAAATTCAGTATTTCTTTTTTTTGAATATTTACTGTAGGGT
Source organism: Triticum urartu (assembly GCF_003073215.2). Classification (NCBI taxonomy): domain Eukaryota; kingdom Viridiplantae; phylum Streptophyta; class Magnoliopsida; order Poales; family Poaceae; genus Triticum; species Triticum urartu. The sequence goes on along the minus strand of NC_053025.1, from coordinate 541,533,053 downwards.
AAAAACCCCACAGCCCTTTATTCCAGTCGCCCAAAAAACAAACTGTACAGAAAGGGAAGAAAAGATTACAAACCTAAACTAAGGGGAAGAAGAACTTACAATTACATAAGGGAGTTGACCCAATCTACAAGCCTAGACTTATAGCTATCCTTAAACCTATGTGACAGGAGTAGAATATCATGTACAAAACTGCCCCTCCAGGCAGCAAAACTGCCCCTCCAGGAGTAGAAAATTCAGTATTTCATTGTGGAATTCTAAAATAAAGTAAGTCCCTTTTTTAAGTACATGCCAATCTAGTTATCCACCTCTCCCCATATCCATGCTTTTCTTTTATCGTAATTTCACTTGGGTAGGCCAAGATAGTCAGGTTATACTCTATATCAGAGCAAATTTCCTTTTTTATTCAAGATATTTAATTTAATACTTTGAAAAATTAAAGCATGATTCCCCATAGAGATATGTACATAAAGGGGATCTTTGGATAATAATGTTGTTCGGACCTAAAGTTTACCTATACACGGATTAAGCATAAAGCCATAATATTTTATTATGCCATTGAAGGGGGGAGATAATACCGATTTAAGAGTAGTTCACTACTGCAATAAAAAAGAATTCTAGTTAACGGTTCCAATTTGTTTTGAATTTTGCAGTCTGTGAATAGAAATCCACCTTTTCTTCTTTTTCATCTCAATAGAAAGAAATGAGAAGTTTTATTGTGTTAACAATGTATGTTTTAAGATAGAATCTATTGAGGAGAATAATAGAAACTGGATCAAAAAAGCAGGAATAGATTTTTTGAAAAAGATTGGAAAAAAGTAAGTAGAATTATATTCAAAATAAAGGAAAGGGGCTTTTTGTAAGAAAACGTGGATGAATACTTGCTGTTTTCTAGATTTTTGATCGGATTTTTTGGCGGCATGGCCAAGCGGTAAGGCAGGGGACTGCAAATCCTTTATCCCCCGTTCAAATCTGGGTGTCGCGTGATCAATAAAATACTTAGGGTTTTTTATAGTGCTGATCGAATTCGATAAATTTTTACTTCGCATAAGTTCGGGCAAGAGAGTAACTGGGCCTACCGATACTGGGTTTAGAGAAACCATACCACAGTTCCATCCTCAAACTAGGGTTAGGGTTTGCTTTGACAGTAGTGGCCAAAATGGTTATCAATAGGGGTGAGGTAGTGTTTCCTTATTCTTTTATTATATGAATTTGAATTGGTTCTCAATTGAGATTCGATTTGATAATTTTAAAATACGAGGATAAGATGTCAGAAATCTTGGTATCCGAAGAAAGGTCCCTAAGGGGCATTCTTTTTTTTCAATCTAAGATTCAAGAAGGGACTCCACGAAAGAATATCAAGACTTACTAATTATTATACATTTTTTATCGTACATCTTATGTTACCTACATACACTAAAGTAAGGACTACTTAATTCTAACGAGAATCAGATCAAATAGGTCGATCAAAAATCAATTTAGGAGTTGTATTATGGATAAAATCTCTTCATTCTTTCATAGAATGATACAAAGCAAGGCTGCAGGGTTTAGGTCAAAAATAAACATTAGGTAAGGTAGGTATCCAATAAATATTTATCTATCGATAATTTTATGGTATATTCGGGCGTCCTTTGCTTTAAAAAAATAGTAACAAAAGGAATAAAAAATCTTCCTATTCCCGCTTCTTCTATTCAGGACATCATTCCCGTACTCTTTCTTTTTTAAGGAAAAAAGGGCTATAGTATCGTATTTTTAATGCTCTCTAATTCTACCAGAATTCCTATAAGAATTTGTTGGGAGTAAATTCCCTGAACTGATTAATCCATGGCCTTAGGGCCGAATCCCTTTTTGACTATGTACCCTTGATTCCACTATGATTATTGATCAATAGTAGAATAATCCCTTCATAGAAATAGGAGACATAATTTAGATGGATATAGTAAGTCTCGCTTGGGCTGCTTTAATGGTAGTCTTTACATTTTCTCTTTCACTAGTAGTATGGGGAAGGAGTGGACTCTAGGGATACTACTAATTGATTAAGTAATAAAATTGTTGTATCAATTCTTTTCTTTAATGGATCAGTTTGCATTAATCATTTTGTCAACGTTATTCTTTAATCGTTTTCTTTAGTTTTGTTTCACTCAAGGCGTATAAGCCGGATCAGTATGGTAGTCATAGCTATGCTCAATGAGCAGGAAGCCCCCAAGTGATCTTATGGATTGACAATAAAGACTCAGATTCTCAGAAATGAAACGATAGAGGCCCTGAATTATTAGGGATGCCGGCTTTACTATACTAATCATAATATATACATTGGTAGAAGTATGTACATCACAAGAGCCGGTGGCTCAGGTGTAATAAGGCCGAAGATGAGCAATGTTCCATGGGCGGGTCTCCTCCTCAGACTTGCATGAGTCCTTGTGCTCTCGAATATCAATGAGGTAGTATGACCCATTGTTCAGATTTTTACTGACCACAAAGGGACATTCCCAAGGTGGGGACAACTTGTGCATGTCTGTTTGATCCTGGATGAGCCAGAACACCAAGTCACCTTCTTGAAAGGTCCGGGTTTTAACCCGGTGGCTATGATAACGATGCAGATCTTGCTGGTAAATCACCGAACGAGCCGCCGCAAGGTCACCCTCCTCATCCAAAAGGTCAAGAGCATCCTGATGTGCTTTTTTCATTATCAGCTTCAACATAAGACGCCACACGGGGCGAGTCGTGATGGATGTCACTAGGGAGAACACACCTCTGCTCTGTAAACCATGAAGAAAGGCGTGTAACCCGTAGATCTATTGGGGGTAGTATTGATACTCCATAACACTGGAGGCAACTCCTCAACCCAACAACTCAGCGTCCTCTGCAAAGGGACCATAAGCCGGGGTTTTATGCCTCTCAAGATTTCTTGATTGGCTCTTTCAGCTTGACCATTGGACTGGGGGTGGGCCACATATGAAACATCAAGACGAATATGTTCATGTTGACAAAATTCTTTCATAGCACCTTTAGACATATTAGTGCCATTATCAGTGATGATGCTGTGAGGGTAACCAAAACGGAAAATCACCTTTTTGATGAATTGAACCGCCGTTGCCACGTCACACTTGCCGACCGTCTCTGCCTCAACCCACTTTGTAAACTTGTCAACCGCCACCAAGAGGTGAGCCTTTTTGTCCTTGGATCTTTTAGAAGGTCCAACCATATCCAACCCCCAGACTGCAAGCGGCCAAGTAATTGGAATCATCCTCAATTCTTGAGCCGGCACATGAGATCGTCTTGAAAATTTCTGACAACCATCACATTTGCTGACCAAATCCTCTGCATCAGCATGACCCGTCAGCCAATAAAACCCATGACGAAAAGCCTTAGCCACGAGAGACTTAGAGCTGGCATGATGGCCACAATCTCCTTCATGAATCTCTCGTAGAATCTCATGGGCCTCCTCAGGAGAAACACAACATTGAAACGCCCCTGTGACACTACATCGGTGCAACTCTCCATTGACAATAGTCATTGACTTAGACCGTCCGGTTATCTGCCTCGCTAAAGTTTCATCTTCAGGTAACTCACCCCGGGTCATATAAGCCAAATATGGAACTGTCCAATCAGGATAGCGTGAAGAGCCACCACCAACTGTGCCTCCGGGTCAGGAACAACAAGATCTTCCTTCGTAGGCAATTTAACTAAAGGATTATGAAGAATATCAAGGAAAATGTTGGGTGGTACCGGCTTACGCTGGGACCCCATCCGGATTAAAGCATCAGCCGCCTCATTTTTCCCGAGATCAACATGTTCCACTTGATAGCCCTTGAAGTGACCAACAATAACATCAACCTCTCGGGGATAAGCTGCCATGAGTGGATCCTTGGAATCCCAAGTGCGTGAAACCTGCTGAGCCACCAAATCTGAGTCGCCAAAGCACCTCGCCCGGCTTAGATTCATCTCTTTAGCCATTCGAAGACCATGTAGCAAGGCCTCATACTCAGCTGCATTATTAGTACAAGGGAACATCAATCTTACGACATAGCAAAATTTATCACCTCACGGAGAAGTCAAAATAACTCCAGCCCCTGAGCCTTCCAATTGCCTCGACCCATCAAAATGAATAGTCCAATATGTGTTATCCGGCTTCTCCTCGGGCATCTGCAGCTTTGTCCAGTCATTGATGAAGTCCACAAGCGCTTGAGATTTTATAGCTGTGCGAGGCATGTACTTCAAACCGTGGGGTCCAAGCTCAATGGCCCACTTGGCCACCCGACCTGTGGCTTCTCTATTTTGGATAATATCCCCTAAGGGAGCAGAACTAACCACAGTGACGGGATGACCAAGGAAATACTACTTTAACTTACGACTAGCCATGAACATGTTGGGTAACGTAGCAATAATTCAAAATTTTCCTACGTGTCACCAAGATCAATCTATGGAGTCATCTAGCAACGAGGGAGGAGTGGATCTACATACCCTTGTAGATCGCGCGCGGAAGCGTTCAAGAGAACGGGGTTGATGGAGTCGTACTCGTCGTGATCCAAATCGCCGATGATCCTAGCGCCGACCGGACGGCACCTCCGCGTTCAACGCACGTACGGAGCAGCGACGTCTCCTCCTTCTTGATCCAGCAAGGGGGGAGGAGAGGTTGATGGAGATCCAGCAGCACGACGGCGTGGTGGTGGAAGTAGCGGGATTCCAACAGGGCTTCGCCAAGCGCTGCGGGAGGAGGGAGATGTGTCATGAGAGGGAGAGGGAGGCGCCAGGGCTTAGGTGAGGCTGCCCTCCCTTCCCCCCACTATATATAGGGCCAAGGGAGAGGGGGGGGGCAGCCTTGGCCCTTCCTCCAAGGAAGGGTGCGGCTAGGGAGGAGTCCATCCTCCCCAAGGCACCTAGGAGGTGCCTTCCCCCTTCAGGACTCTTCCTTTCCCTTATCTCTTGGCGCATGGGCCTCTTGGGGCTGGGTGCCCTTGGCCCATATAGGCCAAGGCGCACACCCCTATAGCCCATGTGGCCCCCCGGCAGGTGGACCCCGGTGGACCCCGACCCCTTTCGGCACTCCCGGTACAATACCGATAATGCGCGAAACCTTTCCGGCGACCAAAAACAAGACTTCCCATATATAAATCTTTACCTCCGGACCATTCGGAACTCCTCGTGACGTCCGGATCTCATCCGGGACTCCGAACAAACTTTCGGGTTACCGCATACTAATATCTCTATAACCCTAGCGTCACCGAACCTTAAGTGTGTAGACCCTACGGGTTCGGGAACATGCAGACATGACCGAGACGTTCTCCGGTCAATAACCAACAGCGGGATCTGGATACCCATGTTGGCTCCCACATGTTCCACGATGATCTCATCGGATGAACCACGATGTCAAGGACTTAATCAATCCCGTATGCAATTCCCTTTGTCTAGCGGTACGATACTTGCCCGAGATTCGATCGTCGGTATCCCGATACCTTGTTCAATCTCGTTACCGGCAAGTCTCTTTACTCGTTCCGTAACACATCATCCCGTGATCAACTCCTTGATCACATTGTGCACATTATGATGATGTCCTACCGAGTGGGCCCAGAGATACCTCTCCGTTTACACGGAGTGACAAATCCCAGTCTCGATTCGTGCCAACCCAACAGACACTTTCGGAGATACCTGTAGTGTACCTTTATAGCCACCCAGTTACGTTGTGACGTTTGGCACACCCAAAGCACTCCTACGGTATCCGGGAGTTGCACAATCTCATGGTCTAAGGAAATGATACTTGACATTAGAAAAGCTTTAGCATACGAACTACATGATCTTGTGCTAGGCTTAGGATTGGTCTTTGTCCATCACATCATTCTCCTAATGATGTGATCCTGTTATCAATGACATCCAATGTCCATGGTCAGGAAACCGTAACCATCTATTGATCAACGAGCTAGTCAACTAGAGGCTTACTAGGGACATGGTGTTGTCTATGTATCCACACATGTATCTGAGTTTCCTATCAATACAATTCTAGCATGGATAATAAACGATTATCATGAACAAGGAAATATAATAATAACTAATTTATTATTGCCTCTAGGGCATATTTCCAACAGTCTCCCACTTGCACTAGAGTCAATAATCCAGTTCACATCTATATGTGATTAACACTCAAGGTCACATCCCCATGTGACTAACACCCAAAGAGTTTACTAGAGTCAATAATCTAGTTCACATTACCATGTGATTAACACTCGATGAGTTCTAGGTTTGATCATGTTATGCTTGGGAGAGATGTTATAGTCAACGGGTCTGAATCTTTCAGATCCGTATGTACTTCGCAAATCTCTATGTCATCTTGTAGATGCAGCTACTACGCTATATTTGGAGTCATTTCAAATAACTGTTCTACTTGGAGCTATTCTAAATTGTTGCTCCATTATACGTATCCGGTATCTCTACTCAGAGCTATCCGGATAGGTGTTAAGCTTGCATCGACGTAACTCTTTACGTCGAACTCTTTATCACCTCCATAATCGAGAAACATATCCTTATTCCTCTAAGGATAATTTAGACCGCTATCTGGTGATCTACTCCTAGATTACCTTTGTACCCTCTTGCCAGATATGTGGCAAGGCACACATCAGGTGCGGTACTTAGCATGGCATACCGTATAGAGCCTATGACAAAAGCATAGGGGACGACATTCGTCCTTTCTCTTTCTTCTGCCGTGGTCGAGCTTTAAGTCTTAATTTCATACCTTACAACTCAGGCAAGAACTCCTTCTTTGCCGATCCATTTTGAACTCCTTCAAAATCTTGTCACGGTATGTATTCATTTGAAAGTACTATTAAGCGTTTTGATCTATCCTTATAGATCTTAATGCTCAATACTCAAGTAGCCTAATCCAGGTTTTCCATTGAAAAACACTTTTCAAATAACCCTATATGCTTTCCAGAAATTCTACGTCATTTCTGATCAACAATATGTCAATAACATATATTCATCAGAAATTCTATAGTGCTCCCACTCACTTCTTTGGAAATACAAGTTTCTCATAAACTTTGTATACACCCAAAATCTTTGATCATCTCATCAAAGCATACATTCCAACTCCGAGATGCTTACTCCAGTCCTTAGAAGGATTGTTGGAGCTTTGCATACTTGTTAGCATCTTTCAGGATTGACAAAACCTTCTATTGTATCACATACAACTTTTCTTACGAAAACTTGGTAAGAAAACTTGTTTTGACATCCTATCTGCAAGATTTCATAAATAATGCAGTAATCGCTAATATAATTCCAACAGACTCTTAGCATCGCTACGAGTGAGAAAGTCTCATCATAGTCAACTCCTTGAACTTGTCGGAAAAAAAAATCTTAACGACAAGTCGAGCTTTCTTAATGGTGATACTTACCATCATTGTCCGTCTTCCTTTTAAAATCCATCTGTACTCAATAGCCTTACGGCCATCGAGCCGTTCTGCCAAAGTCTACACTTTGTTTTCATACATGGATCCTCTCTCGGATTTTATGGCCTCGAGCCATTTATTGGAATCCGGGCCCACCATCGCTTCTCCATAGCTCGTAGGTTCATTGTTGTCTAGCAACATGACTTCCAAGACAGGATTATGTACCACTCTGAAGTAGTACGCATCCTTGTCATCCCACGAGGTTTGGTAGTGACTTGATCTGAAGTTTCATGATCACTATCATAAGCTTCCACTTCAATTGGTGTAGGTGCCATAGGAACAACTCTTTGTGCCCTGCTATACACTAGTTGAAGTGACGGTTCAATAACCTCATCAAGTCTCCACCATCCTCCCACTCAATTCTTTCGAGAGAAACTTTTCCTCGAGAAAGGACCCGATTCTAGAAACAATCCCTTATTGCTTTCGGATCTGAGACAGGAGGTATACCCAACTGTTTTGGGTGTCCTATGAAGATGCATTTATCCGCTTTAGGTTCGAGCTTATCAGCCTGAAACTTTTTCACATAAGCGTCGCAGCCCCAAACTTTTAAGAAATGACAGCTTAGGTTTCTCTAAACCATAGTTCATACGGTGTCATCTCATCGGAATTACGTGGTGCCCTATTAAAGTGAATGTGGTTGTCTCTAATGCCTAACCCATAAACTATCGTGGCAATTCGATAAGAGACATCATGGTATGCATCATATCCAATAGGGTGCAGTTATGATGTTCGGACACACCATCACACTACGGTGTTCCAGGCTGTATTAGTCGTGAAACAATTTCCACAATGTCTTAATTCTGTGCCAAACTTGTAATTCAGATATTCATCTCTATGATCATATCATAGATATTTTATCCTCTTGTCACAACGATCTTTCAACTTCACCCTGAAATTACTTGAACCTTTCAATAATTCAGACTCGTGATTCATCAAGTAAATATACTCAACATCTTACTCAAATCATCTATGAAGTAAGAACATAACGATATCCACTACACGCCTCAGCACTCATTGGACTGCACACATCAAAATGTATTACTTCCAACAAGTTGCTTTCTAGTTCCATTTTACTGAAAACGAGGCTTTCAGTCATCTTGCCCATGTGGTATGATTTGCATGTCTCAAGTGATTCAAAATCAAGTGAGTCCAAACGGTCCCTTTGCATGGAGTTTCTTCATGCATATACACCAATAGACATGGTTCGCATGTCTCAAACTTTTCAAAAACGAGTGAGTCCAAAGATCCATCAACATGGAGCTTCTTCATGCGTTTTATACCGATATGACTTAAGTGGCAGTGCCACAAGTAGGTGGTACTATCATTACTATCTTATATCTTTTGGCATGAACATGTGTATCACTACGATCAAGATTCAATAAACCATTCATTTTAGGTGTAAGACCATTGAAGGTATTATTCAAATAAACAGAGTAACCATTATTCTCCTTAAATGAATAACCGTTATTGTGATAGACGTAATCCAATCATGTCTATGCTCAACGCAAACACCAAACAACAATTATTTAGGTTTTAATACCAATCTCGATGGTAGAGGGAGCGTACGATATTTGATCAACCTTGGAAATACTTCCAACACATATCGTCATCTCACCTTTTAGCTAGTCTCCGTTTATTCCGTAGCCTTTTGTTTCGAGTTACTAACACTTAGCAACCGAACCGGTATCTAATACCCTGGTGCTACTAGGAGTACTAGTAAAGTACACATTAATATAATGTATATCCAATATACTTCTATCGACCTTGCCAGCCTTCTCATCTACCAAGTATCTAGGGTAATTCTGCTCCAGTGGATGTTCCCCTTATTATAGAAGCACTTAGTCTTGGGTTTGGGCTCAACCTTGGGTTTCTTCACTAGAGCAGCAGCTGATTTGCCGTTTCATGAAGTTTCCCTTCTTGCCCTTGCCCTTCTTGAAACTAGTGGTTTCACCAACCATCAACAATTGATGCTCCTTCTTGATTTCTACTTTTGTGGTGTCAAACATCGCAAATATCTCAAGGATCATCATATATGTCCCTGATATATTATAGTTCATCACGAAGCTCTAGCAGCTTGGTGGTAATTACTTCGGAGAACTATCACTATTTCATCAGGAAGATCAACTCCCGCTTGATTCAAGCGATTGTTGTACTCAGACAATCTGAGCACAAGCTCAACAATTGAGCTTTTCTCCCTTAGTTTGCAGGCTAAGAAAATCGTCGGAGGTCTTATACCTCTTGACGTGGGCACGAGTCTGAAATCCCAATTTCAGCCCTCGAAACATCTCATATGTTTCACGACGTTTTAAAACTTCTTCGGTGCCTCAACTCTAAACCGTTTTAACTGAACTATCACGTAGTTATCAAAATGTGTATGTCAGATGTTCGCAACATCCACAGACAACGTTCGAGGTTCAGCACACTGAGCGGTGCATTAAGGACATAAGCCTTCTATGAAGCAATGAGAAAAATCCTCAGTTTACGGACCTAGTTCGCATAATTGCTACTATCAACTTTCAACTAAATTTTCTCTAGGAACATAACTAAACAGTAGAACTGAAGCGCGAGCTACGACATAATTTGCGAAGACCTTTTAACTATGTTCAGGATAATTAAGTTCATCTTATGAACTCCCACTCAGATAGACATCCCTCTAGTCATCTAAGTGATTACATGATCCGAGTCAACTAGGCCGTGTCCGATCATCACGTGAGACGGACTAGTCAACATCGGTGAACATCTTCATGTTGATCGTATCTACCATACGACTCATGCTCGACCTTTCGGTCTCTTGTGTTCCGAGGCCATGTCTGTACATGCTAGGCTCGTCAAGTTAACCTAAGTGTTTCGCATGTGTTCCGAGGCCATGTCTGTACATGCCAGGCTCGTCAACACCCGTTGTATTCGAACGTAAGAATCTATCACACCCGATCATCACGTGGTGCTTCGAAACGACGAACTTTCGCAACGGTGCACAGTTAGGGGGAACACTTTCTTGAAATTTTAGTGAGGGATCATCTTATTTACTACCGTCGTTCTAAGCAAATAAGATGTATAAACATGATAAACATCACATGCAATCAAATAGTGACATGATATGGCCAATATCATATTGCTCCTTTTGATCTTCATCTTCGGGGCTCCATGATCATCATCGTCACCGGCATGACACCATGATCTCCATCATCATGATCTCCATCATCGTGTCTTCATGAAGTTGTCTCGCCAACTATTACTTCTACTACTATGGCTAACAGTTAGCAATAAAGTAAAGTAATTACATGACGTTTATGTTGACACGTAGGTCATAAATAAATTAAGACAACTCCTATGGCTCCTGCCGGTTGTCATACTCATCGACATGCAATTCATGATTCCTATTACAAGAACATGATCATCTCATACATCACATATATCATTCATCACATCCTTTGGCCATATCACATCACATAGCATACCCTGCAAAAACAAGTTAGACGTCCTCTAATTGTTGTTTGCATGTTTTACGTGGCTGCTATGGGTTTCTAGCAAGAACGTTTCTTACCTACACAAAACCACAACGTGATATGCCAATTGCTATTTACCCTTCATAAGGACCCTTTTCATCGAATCCGATCCGACTAAAGTGGGAGAGATAGACACCCGCTAGCCACCTTATGCAACTAGTGCATGTCAGTCGGTGGAACCAGTCTCACGTAAGAGTACGTGTAAGGTCGGTCCGGGATGCTTCATCCCACAATGCCGCCAAATCAAGATTGGACTAGTAACGGTAAGCATATTGAACAAAATCAACGCCCACAACTACTTTGTGTTCTACTCGTGCATAGAAACTACGCATAAACCTGGCTCATGATGCCACTGTTGGGTAGCGTAGCAATAATTCAAAATTTTCCTACGTTTCACCAAGATCAATCTATGGAGTCATCTAGCAACGAGGGAGGAGTGGATCTACATACCCTTGTAGATCGCGCGCGGAAGCGTTCAAGAGAACGGGGTTGATGGAGTCGTACTCGTCGTGATCCAAATCACCGATGATCCTAGCGCCGACCGGACGGCACCTCCGCGTTCAACGCACGTACGGAGCAGCGACGTCTCCTCCTTCTTGATCCAGCAAGGGGGGAGGAGAGGTTGATGGAGATCCAGCAGCACGACGGCGTGGTGGTGGAAGTAGCGGGATTCCAACAGGGCTTCGCCAAGCGCTGCGGGAGGAGGGAGATGTGTCATGAGAGGGAGAGGGAGGCGCCAGGGCTTAGGTGAGGCTGCCCTCCCTTCCCCCCACTATATATAGGGCCAAGGGAGAGGGGGGGCGCAGCCTTGGCCCTTCCTCCAAGGAAGGGTGCGGCTAGGGAGGAGTCCATCCTCCCCAAGGCACCTAGGAGGTGCCTTCCCCCTTCAGGACTCTTCCTTTCCCTTATCTCTTGGCGCATGGGCCTCTTGGGGCTGGTGCCCTTGGCCCATATAGGCCAAGGCGCACACCCCTACAGCCCATGTGGCCCCCTGGGGCAGGTGGACCCCCTTGGTGGACCCCCGGACCCCTTTCGGCACTCCCGGTACAATACCGATAATGCGCGAAACCTTTCCGGCGACCAAAACAAGACTTCCCATATATAAATCTTTACCTCCGGACCATTCCGGAACTCCTCGTGACGTCTGGGATCTCATCCGGGACTCCGAACAACTTTCAGGTTACCGCATACTAATATCTCTATAACCCTAGCATCACCGAACCTTAAGTGTGTAGACCCTACGGGTTCGGGAACTATGCAGACATGACCGAGACGTTCTCCGGTCAATAACCAACAACGGGATCTGGATACCCATGTTGGCTCCCACATGCTCCACGATGATCTCATCGGATGAACCACGATGTCAAGGACTTAATCAATCCCGTATGCAATTCCCTTTGTCTAGCGGTACGATACTTGCTCGAGATTCGATCGTCGGTATCCCGATACCTTGTTCAATCTCGTTACCGGCAAGTCTCTTTACTCGTTCCGTAACACATCATCCCGTGATCAACTCCTTGATCACATTGTGCACATTATGATGATGTCCTACCGAGTGGGCCCAGAGATACCTCTCCGTTTACTCGGAGTGACAAATCCCAGTCTCGATTCGTGCCAACCCAACAGACACTTTCGGAGATACCCGTAGTGCACCTTTATAGTCACCCAGTTACGTTGTGACGTTTGACACACCCAAAGCACTCCTACGGTATCCGGGAGTTGCACAATCTCATGGTCTAAGGAAATGATACTTGACATTAGAAAAGCTTTAGCATACGAACTACATGATCTTGTGCTAGGCTTAGGATTGGGTCTTTGTCCATCACATCATTCTCCTAATGATGTGATCCTGTTATCAATGACATCCAATGTCCATGGTCAGGAAACCGTAACCATCTATTGATCAACGAGCTAGTCAACTAGAGGCTTACTAGGGACATGGTGTTGTCTATGTATCCACACATGTATCTGAGTTTCCTATCAATACAATTCTAGCATGGATAATAAACGATTATCATGAACAAGGAAATATAATAATAACTAATTTATTATTGCCTCTAGGGCATATTCCAACAGAACACTCCATAAACCAGCTTCTGCCAATGTGGGTATCTCTGTTTGGATTCAACGAGTACCTCACTGACATAGTAAACCGTCCGATGAACCAGATGTTCCTTGCCTGATTCATTCCTTTCCACAACAACTGCTACACTGACGGCTCTGCTATTAGCAGCTACATATAACAGCAAGGGCTCCTTATCAATAGGAGATGCAAGGATTGGCGGCTCAGCCAACTATTTCTCAACGCCTCAAAAGCCTGATTAGCAGCATCACTCCATACAAAGTGATCTGTTTTCTTCATCATCTGATATAAAGGAATAGCTTTATCTCCCAGACGGCTTGTAAACCGGCTCAAAGCCGCAATACGACCCGCCAAACGCTGGACATCATTGATACATGTCGGCTTAGCCAAAGAAGTGATAGCCTTGATTTTTCTCCGGGTTAGCTTCAATGCCTCTTTCAGAAACCAAAAAACCCAAGAGCTTGCTTGCTGGTACACCAAAGACACACTTGGCCGGGTTAAGCATCATCTTGTAGACCCGGAGATTGTCAAATGTCTCTTTCAAATCATCAGACAAAGTCTCCTTCTTCCTGAATTTTACAACAATATCATCCACATAAGCATGAACATTGCGTCCAATCTGGTCATGAAGGCAATTTTGAACACACCGTTGATAAGTCGCCTGGGCACTCTTGAGCCTGAAAGGCATAGACACACAACAGAAGGCTCCAAAGGGAGTGATGAAAGTTGTTTTCTCCTGGTCCTTAACTTCCATCTTGATCTGATGATAACCAGAATAAGCATCCAGAAAACTCAAACACTCACATCCCGCCGTAGCATCAATGATCTGATCAATACGAGGGAGGGCAAAAGGGTCAGCCGGACAAGCCTTATTAGGATTTGTGTAATCCACACACATACGCCAGGTGCCATTTTTCTTAAGCACCAGCATCGGGTTAGCCAACCATTCAGGATGAAAGACTTCAATGACGAACCTTGCAGCCAAGAGCCGGACCACTTCTTCACCAATGGCCTTACGCCTCTCTTCATTAAAATGACAAAAGAATTGCTTGACCGGTTTAAACTTTGGATCAACATTGAGAGTATGCTCAGCGAGTTCCCTCGGCACACCTGGCATGTCTGAAGGCTTCCATGCAAAGATGTCCCGGTCCTCACGGATGAACTCGATGAGCGTGCCTTCCTATTTTGGATCCATATTAGCACTGATATTGAACTACTTGAATGAGTCGCCAGGAACAAAATCAACTAGCTTAGTGTCATCTGCCAACTTCAACTTCAACAAAGGGTCGTGCTCTGTGGTTGGCTTTTTCAAAGGTGTCATATTTGCCGGGTCAACATTATCTTTGTAGAACTTCAACTCTTCTGTTGCACAAACAGACTCAGCATCAGCGGCATCACCCTCTTCACACTCCAAAGCTATCTTCCTATTTGCCATGTACTGTGATAGTGCCCTTACGACCCAGCATCTTAAGCTGCAAGTAAACATAACAAGGTCATGCCATGAATTTAGCATAAGCCGACCGTCTAAACAGGGCGTGATAAGGGATCTTGATCTTGACCACTTAAAAAGTCAATGTCTCAGCTCTAAAATCATGATCATCTCCAAAAGCCACTTCCAAATCTATCTTCCCCACTGGATACGCCGACTTACTGGGCACCACCCCATGAAAAACAATAGAAGACAGCTTAAGATCCTTGTCAGTTAAATTCATACGACAAAAAGTATCATAATAAAGGATATTGATGTTGTTGCCTCCATCCGTAAGCACCTTGGTGAACTTGTACCCTCCAACCTGAGGAGCCACCACCAAAGCCAATTGACCCAGATTGTCAACCCGGGGCGGATGATCCTCACGGCTCCATACAATAGGATGTTCAGACCATCGTAAGTAGTGAGGGACTGCCGGCTCAATCGCATTCACTGCCCGTTTATGAATCTTCTTATCTCGTTTGCACAGACTTGTGGTAAACACATGATATTGTCCACTATTCAACTACTTCGGATTACTCTGATAACCAAACTGCTGCTGCTGATTTCCTTGACTAGATTGCTGATTAAAACCACCTTGGTTACCTTGTCCCTGAAAACCGAAGCTTGAGCCACCACCTCCAAAGCCAGGTCCATGGGAACCGGATCCTGACCCGCCATGTGGGCCATGGTTATTTCGAAAAAACTGGAATTTCTATACTCCCTCATGATGAAGCAATCCTTCCACAGATGACTGGCCGGCTTCTCCTTCGTATCGTGCTTCAGGCAAGGCTGATTCATCATCGCCTCAAGGTTGAACTTGGGTCCGCCAAATCGGGGCACTGATGACTTCCCCTTATGACGTTGATTATTTTTCTACATATTAGTGTTAGCTACAAATTCTAAACCACCGTCGGCTTTGCGCTTACCGTTGCCACCTTGACCCACCGTATTATGTTGTTGTCCCTTTGCATTGCCGCTCTTCTTCCTCTTGCCAGCCTTCTCCTCATCAGACTCGGGGTCTTTAGTACTACCAGAGTCGGCGTATTTGACGAGAGCTGCCATGAGCTCTCACATATCATTGCAGTGGCGCTTAAGCTGCCCCAGCTTCTGCTTAAGGGGAAGGAACCGACAATTCTTTTCCAACACCAGGACGGCTAAACCGGCGTTGATACTGTCCGATGAGTGGATAACGGCCGAGATCCGGCTCACCCAATTGGTAGTTGACTCGCCCTCCCCCTGGACACATGAATCTAAATCAAGAATCGACATAGGCTGCTTGCACATGTCTTTGAAATTTTGGATAAAACACGTCTTCAACTCGGCCCATGACCTGATGGAGTTAAGGGGCAATCCTTTCAACCAAGTGCGTGTTGGCCCATCCAACATCCAACATCTTCATGGCCATCTCATAGCTCTCAATCCAGGCCTCTGGGGGCTGATCCATAGTGTAATTAGGCACCTTGCGGGGGCCTTTAAAATCCTTAGGCAAGTGCTCATTACGTAGATTTGGCACTAAACATGGCACACCAAGGGTTCTAGAGGTTACTCCTGCCTCCACAGACACCGACGGGTAAGCCAGAGATTATTGTTGAGCCGCTAGCTGAGCCACCAGCTCAGCCTTCGGACGCGCCCTGCCCTGATCCACCAAAGCCTGAGCATCATTACCAGCACGCGACGGGTCATGCCTACGAGGCTCGTTATGGTGCCGCTCACTGCTTGAAACTACTGGCGAGTCAATATGCCTACTGTAACTCCGGCTTGGACGAGGGGTTGAATGAATCCTCTCATGACTGTATGAATAAGCTGCCTGTTGAGCCACCGCTGTCTGAAGAAGCTCGCTGGCCCTCCGTATCTCCATTGCGGCTGGAGACTCACCTTCAACGGGGAGAGCCGCCAATCGCGTAGCTGCAGCAATCATATTGTCCAGAGGGTTGGAATAATGACCCGGTGGCATCGGAATGTGCTGAGGCAGAGTCAAATTCAAACGAGGCGGGTCTACAGCATGTTGCTGAATCGACGATCCGGTCTCGGGTGCCTCTATAACCCGGTTTACCACTGGCGGGTTACTGGTTCCTGCCCGAGGTGTGTTGAAAAGATTCCTAGCCTCAAACCCTATGGGCAGACGGGTCTGGTGCCTCCTCCTCATAACAATGTTTGACGCGTTCTGATCCAAGGTAAGCCGGTATGACTCTGCTTGAATCTGTCGTGTCTCAGCGTCCAAAGTAGCTCGCTCCATTGCCATCCTAGCATTCTCAGCATTGAATTCCTCCTTGGCTTGAGCTACCTCATCTCGCAATCTCACAACGTCCACCTTATGTTGTGCTTGATTTTTTGGTGTCACCTCCACAGCCAATAAGGTCGCCAAAGCCTCCAAAAGCTCGGATAATACCTGAGCAGGCGGGCGCGCAGAGCCGCTAGCACCAGCTGTCGTCGCTGCAGCCGTTGAACTGGAGGTCATAGCCACAGCAGTCGTCGAACCGAGCACCGGTTGTGTACCGGCCATGAAGATCGCAACCCTATTCGGCGGCTCATAGGGGTCCGGAATACTGTCACCGTCGGAACAGCCCCCAAGCTTGTCATCTTGCAGTTGATACATTGAATCGGTCTCACCAGTTGAAGACTCACCATCAGAACAGATTATCGTCTCTCCCCTGGACACAGACCCTTCCTCAAGATCTGCCCCATGGATGAAACCAATAAAGGCGTGCTTTACGGCGGCTTGAACCTTGGCGGGTCGTGCGCGCTGAGCCGTCTCGATGATGTCGGTGCAGGTGTCCGACTTAGGCTCTGACTCACCGATCTTGCCGATGAAGACGTGGATTCCGCCAAAGGGGACCGGGTACCCGTACTCGATTGAGCCGGCCTCGGGGCCCCAGCCAGTGTCGTCGATGTAGAGCTTACCGCGACGACTTTTGGTCATCCGACCAACGGCGTATCCCTTGATCCCTGCGAAGTCACCCTTCAAGAACTCAAAACTATCGTGCGCTGCCCCCACCGTGGGCGCCAACTGTAGTGGACTTAACACGACAGATGCCCTAGCGAAAGGACTTAGATGTGGAGCCATCGCAGCTAGGTTAGCTTGAAAGGGGTTAAACGGGACAAAGGACACGGAGAGTTTACCCAGGTTCGGCCCCTCTCAACGAGGTAAAAGCCTACTCCTGCTTTAGGTTGTATTGCTTGGGTTTCGATTACCAGGGAGCGAACACGCTTGACCTAGTTCTCGATTAGTTGTTTCTTGAGTTAACCCGCCGCCGTCACCCCTTTATATACAGGTTGATGCCCGGCGGCTTACAGAGTCCCAGCCGGGTCATACACAACGTGTCCGACTCGGTAACTAACTAAGCTTGACTTACAATACAAGTTAAACATATGGCGGCTCACACCCGTGGGCCTCAAGTCATCCCCGGGTCTTGGGCCTTCAATAAGCTTGCTCCATGAACCGCCATCTTCATATCTTCTTGGGCCTCTTCATCTTAAGCCGCCAGTGGCATGACCCGGCCCCTCCTGGACGGGTCATACCCAGTAGTTATATCCCCAACCCGCCCCCTGATGAGTTGCCACAAGAAGACCTTAATCTTTGGTGGCAATTTAGCTTTCCACAGGTCTTTCAATTCATCATGACCCACTCCAGCCGCCAGCCTATCGTAGAGAGATCTTGTTGAGAAAAGGCAGAGGGATCCAACTTCCACGACGTCACATCTGGGGCCGCCGAAAGGTTGACGCTTGCCACCAAGGAGACAACTCAAGCCACTCCGCAGCCTGAGGAGGGCCAAAGGATCCGCGGAAAAAGAGGTTCTGCCCTTGGTCCGCCACTGCCATCGCCACCCAATCTTCTCAGCGACAAGAGGTGACAAAGTGTTCATATCTAGGTTACCATACTAAATCCCCTCCTACTCACATAGAATTGATCGATTCTCAATCAAGAAATAGCCCCCATGTATAAACTCAACTGAGAAATAGTTGTTGCATGAACCTACAACAACAATCAATACGTTCCAATGCATCAAAATCGCATCACAAATTACAATCCTTCACTTGTCATTTAAAACAAAAACGTAGCCAAAGCCACTTCCCACACCCTTCTTCATCTAAAATCAAATTTGATCAACAATGTCGGCATAAAGATGACTTCTTTAATGATTATTTCTCACAGAGCAAAGAGAAAATAGGTGCTTGAGCAAGGGGCTCACCATACATGGAGCGTGGAGCGCTTAGGGCTGACGAATAAGGGACACTGTAGCTTCCTCCAAGCAGAGCTCAAGTGCCACTGCACTGCCTCTCTGCCACTCCAAACGTTGTCGATTGCTTGTGCAGATGCTGTCACCTTGAGTCCCTTCCTTTCCCCTAATTTGATCGTTGAGAAAGGGTTGAGGAGGCATGGTAGAACTTGGAGAAAAGAATTTCAGGTGGGCCTTTTTCCGGCTGGATGTGTTAACTAGTTAATATGTACCATATTTTCAAACACGTACTCCCTCCGTTTCATAATATAAAACGTTATTACATTCAATATACCTCATATAGATGGGCTTTCACATCGCTTTGGTGACCCTAAGTCCTAGTTTTTTTATGGGACGGACAAGAAAAGTTTTTTCCTCAAGAAGAGTAGTCAAAAAAAAGTTGTTCTGTGCACAAGGGAGCCGAGGAGCATAATAGCACGGCGGCTGCTGGAACCCTGGAACGCCCCACTTCCCCACCCCACACACTAGTCCAACACAAGCTGCAAGCGCACGGCCACGCCACGCGACGCCTCACAGCCGAGACCAGACCAACACCAACACCGACCCGCACGGCAGGCACATCCCCTCACGCCCCAACCCCCCGCCTCCTTCCATTCCCCTCCCCCACGCCGGCCACTCCCCATCGCTGCGTCCCCCACGCCGGCCACTCCCCATCGCTGCGTCCCCCCTGCTCCCAACCCAGCCGCCGCCGTCCCGCCCCGCCCCGCGGCCGGACCGATCCGTCGCCCGCCTAGGGTTTGCCCCCCCTCCGCCTCCCGCGTCCCCGCCGATTCGGCTCGATTCGTGCTGAAGCGGGCTGCTCCGGCCCGCCGCCGGCTGCCGCTCCCCCCGGCGGGTCCCCCGGTCAGCCGCCGCCGCGTCGGGAGCTAGGGTATCGGCTCGCTGCATTGGTTGGCGCGCGCATGGCCATGGTGCCCAACGGGCTCCTTCCCAATGCGTCGGCGGGGGTGACGCGGCGCCTCGACCCCGACCGCTGGGCCGTCGCCGAGTCCCGGACCGCCGAGCTGATCGCGCGCATCCAGCCCAACGCCTACTCCGAGGGCCGGAGGCACGCTGTCTACAACTACGTGCAGCGCCTCATCATGAACTGCCTCTCCTGCCAGGTATACGAATGGTGTTACAACTGGATCAATTGCTTCCACAAGTAACAGAGATTAGTGGCTTGCAGTGTCTGTCACTTCTCCTTGGTCTTCTGCAGTGCATCCGTAGACATGGAGTTAGTCAGGTTGTTTATGCTAGGTTGCTTGTTCTAGCTGAATTAGGTCGCTGCTGTTGTATTTGACAGGACAAAGAGTCCAGTTGACCATATACTTCCCTCTCTCCCCAAAAGTTGTCTGTCTGAGCAGCACAGCTGGTTATACCAATCACTCACACCACAAAAGGCTTATGGAACTACAACATCGACCTTTACTATGATATGATATGCAAAACCAGCATCTCTTTGTCAGGAAGATTTTGAGTAATCCTGTATTGTAGCCCTGATTCAATCCTACTTACTGGTGTACCTTATGGAATGAGCATTTGAAGTACATTGGTAGATGTCAGTGTTGCCACTTTCTCGGTGTTGCCTTTTTTTTGCGTGCCTCAAATATATTGTTTCTGGTGATTATATGTGTTTGAAATATAATTGATCTCCTCACTCTTTCAGGTTTTTACTTTTGGATCAGTCCCTCTGAAGACTTACTTACCGGATGGTGACATTGATGTCACCGCTTTCAGTAATAGCGAAGAATTAAAGGATACCTGGGCAAATCTAGTTAGGGATGCTTTGGAGCGTGAAGAGAAAAGTGAAAATGCTGAATTTTGTGTAAAAGAAGTTCAGTATATTCAGGCGGAGGTAGTCTCTCTCTGATAAGCGAAACATGATATGATATTATTTTGCAGTTAATTTCTGTGGTAACTATATACCTAGAGCAGTGTTGAATTAATACGTTTGCCTGCATGCATGTGCATGTTTAATTAGTGTCAGAATACTCTGACACCCTTACAGTCTCTTTGCAAGATTTGTGATAGAAAGCTGGCTACTCACTACAGTAAGATGTGCTAATCTATTTTGCCTCACTAAATCAAGGTGGAAGGTTGGGATACTCCCTACCTTAAGATGCGCCTACCCTATTATTATTATTATTATTATTATGATGTCCCAGTGCAACATATTGCGTAATGGAAAAGTACTTCGAGCTTTCATTACCTGTATTATGCTGTCTTAAGATGCGCTAACCTATTAGTTCTCAGAATAGGGAAACATATCTTCTGTTTAAGTTACTTTGTATTATGAATTATGGTTCATTACCTGTATTAAGATGGCGAAGAAGGCCGCAAAGCGAGCTGTTGGTGAAGCAAGGGGTCGGGCATATGAGGACCTCTACCAACGGTTAGGCACGAAGGAAGGTGAAAGGGACATCTATAAGATGGCCAAGATCCGAGAGAGGAAGACGAGGGACATTGGCCAAGTCAAATGCATCAAGGACGGAGCAGGCCAACTCTTGGTGAAGGACGAGGAGATTAAGCATAGATGGCGGGAGTACTTCGACAAGCTGTTCAATGGGGAGAATGAGAGTTCTACCATTGAACTAGACGACTCCTTTGGTGAGACCAGCATGCGTTTTGTGCGGCGAATCCAGGAGTCTGAGGTGAAGGAGGCTTTAAAAAGGATCCCAGTCACGACGTTGTAAAACGACGGCCAGTGAATTGTAATACGACTCACTATAGGGCGAATTCGAGCTCGGTACCCGGGGATCCTCTAGAGTCGACCTGCAGGCATGCAAGCTTTTCAACCTCATTTTTCGGGCAAACAAGATGCCAGAAGAATGGAGACGGAGTATATTAGTACCAATCTTCAAGAACAAGGGGGATGTTCAGAGTTGTACTAATTACCGTGGAATTAAGCTGATGAGCCATACAATGAAGCTATGGGAGAGAGTCATTGAGCACCGCTTAAGAAGAATGACAAGCGTGACCAAAAATCAGTTTGGTTTCATGCTTGGGAGGTCGACCATGGAAGCCATTTTCTTGGTACGACAACTTATGGAGAGATATAGGGAGCAAAAGAAGGACTTGCATATGGTGTTCATTGACTTGGAGAAGGCCTATGATAAGATACCGCGGAATGTCATGTGGTAGGCCTTGGAGAAACACAAAGTCCCAGCAAAGTACATTACCCTCATCAAGGACATGTACGATAATGTTGTGACAAGTGTTCGAACAAGTGATGTCGACACCGATGACTTCCCGATTAAGATAGGACTGCATCAAGGGTCAGCTTTGAGCCCTTATCTTTTTGCATTGGTGATGGATGATGGATGAGGTCACAAGGGATATACAAGGAGATATCCCATGGTGTATGCTCTTTGCGGATGATGTGGTGCTAGTTGACGATAGTCGGACGGGGGTAAATAGGAAGTTAGAGTTATGGAGACAAACCTTGGAATCGAAAGGGTTTAGGCTTAGTAGAACCAAAACCGAGTACATGATGTGCGGTTTCAGTACTACTAGGTGTGAGGAGGAGGAGGTTAGCCTTGATGGCCAGGTGGTACCTCGGAAGGACACCTTTCGGTATTTGGGGTCAATGTTGCAGGAGGATGGGGGTATTGATGAAGATGTGAACCATCGAATCAAAGCCGGATGGATGAAGTGGCGCCAAGCTTCTGGCATTCTCTGTGACAAGAGAGTGCCGCAAAAGCTAAAAGGCAAATTCTACAGGACGGCGGTTCGACCCGCAATGTTGTATGGCGCGGAGTGTTGGCCAACTAAAAGGCGACATGTTCAACAGTTAGGTGTGGCGGAGATGCGTATGTTGAGATGGATGTGTGGCCACACGAGGAAGGATCGAGTCCGGAATGATGATATACGAGATAGAGTTGGGGTAGCACCAATTGAGGAGAAGCTTGTCCAACATCGTCTGAGATGGTTTGGGCATATTCAGCGCAGGCCTCCAGAAGCTCCAGTGCATAGCGGACGGCTAAAGCGTGCGGAGAATGTCAAGAGAGGGCGGGGTAGACTGAATTTGACATGGGAGGAGTCCGTTAAGAGAGACCTGAAGGATTGGAGTATCACCAAAGAGCTAGCTATGGACAGGGGTGCGTGGAAGCTTGCTATCCATGTGCCAGAGCCATGAGTTGGTTGTGAGATCTTATGGGTTTCACCTCTAGCCTACCCCAACTTGTTTGGGACTAAAGGCTTTGTTGTTGTTCTTGTTGTACCTGTATTATGCTGTCCCCATCCATTTGGTATCATCCTAATGTATTTCGTGAATCATGTACAGGTAAAGCTTATCAAGTGTCTTGTGGACAACATTGTTGTTGATATCTCATTTAACCAAGTTGGTGGATTGTGTACACTTTGTTTCCTTGAACAGGTGTGTTCTCTTGTTCAAATCAACTGAATGTGTATACCATGTGCAAATGACCTGCTGGAATAATTTTTTTCTGTATATCACTAGGCACTAGCTAACACTATCAAATTTACTGATTTACAATGCCGACTATATGGCTTTGCTTATTGCATATAGATTCCAGGATTAAAACTAGACTTTCCTGCCTATACGCTTCTAATGGATTTTCATTTTATTAGGTTGATAGCTTGATCAATCAAAACCATTTATTCAAGCGGAGTATCATATTGGTAAAGGCATGGTGTTTCTACGAGAGTCGTATTCTTGGAGCTCACCATGGTCTTATATCTACTTATGCATTGGAGACCCTTGTTCTGTACATATTTCACGTGTTCAACAACTGTTTTACTGGACCACTTGAGGTGATTTGTTGTCTCTTGCATTTTACTATCCTTGCATGAGAATAGTGCTTATCTGTTACTTTTGCAATTGCAGGTGTTATACCGTTTCTTGGAATTCTTTAGCAACTTTGATTGGGAGAAATTTTGTTTGAGTTTGTGGGGGCCAGTTCCTATAAGTTCACTTCCAGATATGACTGGTAATCTGATATATGTTGCTTACTTCACTGCTGTTTCATAGTTAATTGTAACATGGTAGTTTTAAGATTTTTTTGTTGTTTCATGCAGCGGAACCCCCGCGGATGGACACTGGTGAATTGTTGCTGACCAAGGCCTTCCTGGATAGATGCAATCATCTGTATGGAGTTATGCCTCGCACCCAGGAGAACCAGGGTCAACCATTTGTTTCAAAGCACTTCAATGTTATTGATCCCTTACGAGCAAATAACAATCTTGGAAGAAGTGTCAGTAAAGGTGATTATCAAACTACCTAAAAGATTCTAATTGAAGCAGATGAATTGAGCAGAGTTCATGCTTGGTGGTTTTTCCTATTGCTGCTATAGTGCTATCAATAGGCTCAGATTCTATTCACTAATACTTTCTAATTAAAAAATGAATTATTTGGTAAAAATTATGCATAATTGTTACTCCCTCAGTTTCGTTTTACTCTGCTTATTAGATTTGTCAAAAGTCAAACTTTGTAAAGTTTGACCAAATTTATATTTAAAAATATCAACGTCTACTATACCAAATAAATATAATATGAAAACATATTTCATGATGTAATGATATACATTTTATATTGTGAATGTTAATAAACTTTTGTGTAAACTTGGTCAAACTTTGGAGAGTTTGACTTCAGACAAACCGAATATACGGAGTAAAAAGAAATGGATGGGGTATCTACAAATAACATGCTCTAGCTTTTCAACTGGTGGAAGCTCACCATTCTACTGATGTATCTAGGCAAGTAATAAATATTCACTCCGTCCCATAATGTAAGACGTTTTTGCAAGCTAAACTAGCTTGCAAAAATGTCTTACATTATGAGACAGAGTAGTAGCTACAAGGAATTACCCGTCTGTGCACGTGCTCTAAATGGTTTTTGCTCTAGGTACAGGAGTTAGGTTTCCCATTTTGGCCAAGCCAATACATGGTTGATTAAGAGATGATATCTGTAGCAATTTAAACTATAATATACATTGTTTGTTTGTACACACTTACATATATTGTCTTTGTAGTCATTTTGCTGCTGTGGCTGATCATCCTCTTGAATACAGCAAGTTTTATATTGTATTTTCTTGTGCTGATAGAGAAGTTCCTATTACTTTTTCAGGCAATTACTTTAGAATACGCAGTGCCTTTTCTTTTGGGGCAAAAAGGCTGGCAAAGTTACTTGAATGTCCAAATGAAGATCTAATTGCTGAAGTAAATCAGTTCTTTACAAATACATTGACAAGACATGGGAGCGGGAACCGTCCCGACGCACCTACACCAAATCTGTTTCCTAAACATGCTCTGAAGGTTGTCCCTGCTGAAGCGTCAAACAGCCACGAAAATGCAACAATGCCCAAGAAGAAGATAGAAAAACCTAAACTTCGAGCTAATCAGGGCAGTCTCACTGAAGGTTCTCACAGCTATGCTGAACCTATTTCTCAACAACCTCAGAGAAGTGATCTACGCCCTCGGAATTCACCAAAGGCAATTCATCCTGCTGTTTCTCATGCACAACACCAAAAAGTTAATGTGACACAACCCAACAACAAGGTCTCTGAACCGCTTGAAAGGAACAGGTCTGGTGGATCAATGCCAAGTGAAAGGGATGGGAGAATGCCAAATGCTCTCTTTGTTAATGGCCGAAATGGGCAGAACATGTCTCCATTTGCAAGAACCCAGTCTAGTCCTGAACTGACAGACCCTTCTATTGATGGATATTCTTGTGGAAGGCGAACTAGAGTGGTAGAAATGGAGAAGCCTGTGAACAATGATTACAATAGTAGAAGGAATAACTTAGTTCCAGAAGTGCCTAGCAACCACAGCACTAAATCCTCACAGGATGAGTCAATGTCTTCCATGAACAGTTCATCTCACCCTAGTGCAAAAGCAGCTTCTGAATCAAATAGTGTTTCCAGCAGCTATCATGAAGACAACGGTTTCGTGATTAACGAAGAACTTCCTTCTGTATCTGAGGCATCGGAGATGCAGCAGGAGGAACATGCTCTAGTTAATCTAATGGCATCAGCAAAGTTGCATGGTTTCAATGGACAGGCTCAATTGCCAATGCAATTACCTTCTCATATGTCTGTAGCATCTTTGCCCTTACTGCCTCCAACAGCTTTTCCTCAAAAACCTTTTGCCGGGATTCCACCAACTAGCTTAATTGGGAGCCAGTGGTTGCACAACATGCAGTTTCTCCAAGGATTTGTTCCACCACCTATGGCCCATTATACTTACAACCCTTCGTTTGCACCAAACACAGAGGATGGTAATGAGAGTGAAAAAAGTACTACATCAGATTCGAATCTTGATCTTGGCAACACTCAGTATGAGTATGGTTTTCGGTTGTCTAGAAATTTCAACCATGAAGGAAGGGATTCACATGTGCATCATTTTGATGACAACAACCGTTCCTCTTCACCTAATGGTGTATCTGGCCCCCCCTTGGACAGGCAGATGCAATATACTGTTGAGGATAGCGGAGTAGTAGAGGAAAACTATACTAACATGTTTCAAAATCAAACAAGTAGAGAAGTGAGGAGAAATGCCTCCATGAGTAGTGGAAATTTGAGAACTACTTCACAACCCAGTTCTTCCAAAAGCAAACCTCTGTCAGAGAGTTCGTGGGATGAAAGAGCTGCAAAGACATCACGAGCTTCGAGGGACAAATGGGAAAAAAAGCCTGCCTTTCCAGCCCCTGCCACAACCACACTCAGCATAAGTAAGACTGGTTGGCAGACAGGAAATACCAGTGACCATATGCCGGCAGAAGCTGATGAAGGCGCCAGGAATGGTGTTGTAGTGCCAGTTATTAGGCATGAAGCTTCTGACATAGCAACAGGGTCTGTCTCGTCAGATCCATCAAGAACTAGTCAAGTACGGAATGATTTTAACGCATCATGGATGCCTAATCCCATGTTTGCACCTTTTCTTATTGGTTCCTCTCAGCAGAGGCAAGCTGATAACTCTGGACTGACTTTTGTCCCAACAGGTCCACCAGTTCCTTTTGTTGTGCTCCCATTTGTTCCTGGCAATAGTGATGGATCTGTTCCACAGTTCGAGGGAAATGACGGAATTGATCAGTTTCCTGTCAATGTTGCTGTTCAAAATTTTAGTTCACTCAATGATGTTCACCAACCTGATAACAGTGCTACCTCAACAGCATCATCCAGTACTGTAGCTAATCCATCTTATGATCACAAGCCTGACATTCTGAACAGTGATATTGCCAGTCATTGGCAGAATTTACAATATGGACGATTCTGCCAAGATGCACGCCCCATGGGTCCTGTATTATACCCTTTTGCAGTGCCTCCAGGGTACATGCAAGGGCATGTTCCATGGGATGGGCCTGGAAGACCACCTTCACCGAATGTCAACTGGACACAGATGGTGGGTCCTGGCCAAAGAGCCTTTCCTATGATGCCAATACAGCCTGCTTCAGAAAGAGTTACTGCTGTTCCTCCGCACTATGGAGAGCATGCACCCAGATACCGTGGTGGAACAGGAACCTACTTGCCAAATCCTGTAAGCTCCTAATAATTCGTTCATTAGTCTTACCTTATTGCAAACATAACATGCTTATTCTTGGTATCTCAAAAAATAATATAGAAGAACGAGCTTTTGTAAATTTACTGGCTTTAGCAGTATAGTTTGATCAGCATCATCTTTCTGAAATGTAATATCATTTGTCCCAGCTTGTGATATGTCATACTCCCTCTGTTCCTAAATATAAGACCTTGTAGAGATTCCACTATAGGCTACATACGGAGCAAAATGAGTGAATCTACACTCTAAAATATGACTACATACATCCGTATGTAGTTCATAGTGGAATCTCTAAAAGGTCTTATACTCCCTCCCACCGAGTTAGTGCTAGATACATCCATTTGAGGGACAAGCTTGGGACAAGTTTTTTCGGACGGAGGGAGTATTTAGGAACGGAGGGAGTAGGTTTTAAGTTGGTAGCCAGCTGCATTCCATATTACTCAAACGATCTAGTGGAAAGGGGCATGCTGTTATTGTCAAACAGAAACAGATGTATTTAGGTATTCTTTGAATTGGTACGGCCCAGATTTATACCGTCTATTGAGATCGGAAGCTCCACATTGGCATAGATGCTCAGAAACAGACGGTCTTGATCCATCCATTTATGACCCTACTGTGAGATTGTAACATTTATACTCCCTATGGAGGGAGTATATTTTATGGATGAATTTGTTTCATAGGTACAATTAAAAAACGGTAAATGTGTTTACCTGTAATATTCAAGAGAAGATATTCTTCAGCTTGTCATGAATGCAGTTTGTACCCCAGAAACAGGCAGAGAGTACCGTTACCAAGTGGCTGGTTCCAGGATGCTTAGTAGTAACCGGTAAAGCCTAGTCAAGAAGCATTAGTAGTAAAATAAGTAGTAACTGGAACCATCTTCTTGAAAGTTTCCTTAGCAATCCATCAACTCAAATGTTGCCACCGATCTGGTTCTGTTGTACTAAGCAATCTATCTTTGTACTTAATGTGGTTATAATACCCCGTAAATATTAGATCGCTACAATGGTGTGAATTTTAGTCATCACTCATCGCTAAGTGAAAGTAGTAATTTTCCTCCAAAAGTGGAAGTAGGAACAACTTCAGTATCCCCAAGTGTAGTGTGCACATGGTGTTGGCAATATGGTTGACGGAGTCTCAGCTAACTGGAGTGACTGGTCATCTGTTGCTGCATGGGAAACTCAAGAGCTTATATCATGGATATAAGATATTCTGGGTGATGTGTAGCTCTATGCCCCTACTTGTGTGGTTGTGCCTCAAGGGCAATATAGTTTATCAGGCGATTCTTTATGAACGTGATAGTTGCTTTACGAACATGATAGTATTTTAACTGGGAATACTAAGCTGTCAATTCTGTTCGTTGCATTTTCTCAGAAGGTTCCATTTAGGGACCGAGAGCGTCCCTCGAGTTCAAGATACTTCAGAGGAGGTTATAATAGTGACAAGGGTGACAATAGTGATAAAGAAGGAAGTTGGGCAAACTCAAGACAACGAAATACAGGCCGCAACTATGGACGTAGCCAGTCAGAGAGGTATGGCATGAGGTCTGATAGGCAGACAACAGATGAAGGTCAGTTTGACAGGCAGCGGAGATCCTATAGAAATGACTCACACAGGCATGAGGCAGGTGCTCAATACCTTGGACAGGGTCAATCTCATGGATCCACAAACTCTACTCGCAGACCAGGGAATATCGCACATGGGGTTTACTCATCACCATATGCAGTGCCAAATGGTGTTGGTGCTTCAGATTCACCATATTTTATGGTTTACCCATACGAACCAGCTGCAAATCATGGCTCTTCCTCTGAACCGCTTGAATTTGGTTCACTGGGGCCAATCTCTATGGCAGATGATGGTGATCTACCACAGCCCACTCGCCAAGTAATGGCCAATGGCTTTTATGGGCAAAGACATACTGCGTTTAGGGCTAGTTCCTCTCATTCGTCTCCTGATCAACCATCCTCACCTCAACCTCGCAGGTAATACCCCTCGCTTGTCTCTTTTCTTGCATATCATTTATGTATTATTGTTTAAGTGTGAGCAGTTACTGTTGAAAACCAAATTATTGATGTATGATATACTTCATTTTTATTTGCGTAAAGAAACTGGTATGTGTTTCTATGTGCATCATCAGAGTTAGTGTGATAACAATTGCTACTGTCCTAGCTAGAATTGACAAAAAAAAAACCCTAATGAGTGATATGTTTGGGACGCACTTGAGTTTTAGCTACTTTAACTTTCACTCTTCAGCGTTTTCTGCCGCCCTTGAGGATATGACCTGTCGAGCTGACATTTTTACAATGCTTTTTTCATTATGCTGGATATGATGGAGCTGTGAAAGCTTTAACTTTGGCACATCAGTAGTTATGTTCATCAAAACATGGAATAAAGAATGAAGTGGAAGTTATCTCAGGGAAAACACCATCATATATCTTTGGATAGCTATTTTCTGTTGAGGAGCTATTCAGTTATTGTTGGCTAACCATATTTTTTACTACCGAAAGAGAGGATAATTGATATCAGTCTGTTTCATATAAGTAGTATTCTGATGATTATTTTACATGGTAGTTACTTGGTTCTATTCTTCAAAAAATGTGTCATTAAATGAATTACAGTTTGATCAAATTACATAATAATTTCATAAACTATTCAGTTGGCTTCTGTGGAATGCTTTCTTGATTGTTACCGTTGTCAGTATTTTGCAGCATTTGTTGTCACCACCTGATCCTTTTGTTTTCTCTTTTTTCTGAAGGTAGCTGGAAGGATACGATAGCTTGGCTCTGATACTGAACCGATGCACACCCTTCAGTTATATTTAGCTCTGGTGCCTGTGATTATGTCGTACACAACTGCATATTGTTGGACCATCTGGTGCCCAGAGTGCGAATGTGCCTTTAGCTGTAAGCAGCTGGTGGCCGGATACCTCACCAATATTTAGTTCGTCCAAAGAGACATCAGTCAGCAGCAGGTCATTTTACTGGCAAGCAGCTGATGATACTTTGAGATGCCTCGGGAATATTTAGTTCCATGGAAAGACGCATCAGTCATCTCAACATGCTTTACTGGGCTTTTTCAGACTAAAGCAGAATTATCTTCTGAATAAACCATGGAACCGGGAAGACGGGAATATATCCTCTTATTGACCCAAAGGATATGATCAAGGAAGGGTTAAGCGAGAATGCCAGCCCTTGTACTGCCATCTCGATATCAGAGACAAGACTGGGAAATCATTGGATTCTACTAGTACTGCCTGGACACCTATCCAGAGCCGGAAGCTAATAGTGAACTCATGTCACTTGGCAGAAGCAAGATCATGTAATCATGTTTTCACATATGGAAAACTTTTCACGTTAGATGTATTAGGGTTTAAGAATCTTGAAGTTGAGTTTCTAGCTTCGAGGAATATGATTATCTGTATTACTCTTCGGCTAATGAAAAGATCGATCGCTTCGTTTGATCAACTTCCTTTTCAGACGTGCTCTCTGTGATGGTTTTACTCACGTGCAGTTTGATTTTGGTACAGGGAGAATGTCGGTTGTATGCTCATCTCTTGTGTTGAGCAATCTGATGCTCTGTCAATCGAGTTTCATATCCGTCGGTATTCAAATGTATTTTTGAACTATCGAAGTGCGCCACCAGTTACTTTTCCTTATGGGTTTGTTGGTGGTAAGGCTTACACTAACAGTGAACTGACGGAGAAAATTCAAATTTCGCATGGAGTACTACTGACATAACAAGAGGCCACTATTGCCATTGACCTTTTTAAACCATCAGCTGTTCTGAACTAGATTGTGTATTTGCCAACTGTTCATCCCCCCCTCAGATCAAATCTCTCTTTCTCTAGTAATAACTATGCTACCACTACATCCTGCCGCTGTGGCAAGAAGCAGCTCTGCAGTGCCAGAACTCTGTTTCTGGCGAGCAATTGAGTCGGATGCTGCAGCGTGGTCCGTTCATTCCCCAACTCTTTTCCTGAGCTCTGTGATGAAGTCCTCCTTCTCCTGGTCCGTCATCCCCACCGTGGAGCAGTCGCCGACGCCCCACTCGGCGCCCCGCAGGCAGTACTTGTCCTGGATCTCCCTCTCGTTCCTGATATCAACAACAAATTTTGCCCCGAAAGAGATTGATCACATGAACATGGGACGGAGTCAGTTAGAGAGCTTGGTTCCAGCACAGGAGTGAGCAAACAGACGTAAGCACGAGCACATACTTCTGTTTGTTCTGCTTGGACTTCTCCAGCAGCTCCTTGAGCACCTTGGAGGACTTGAACCTCGAGTCATTCTCCGCGTACTTCCTCTGGTTCTCCGCTTCAGAATTCATTCAGTGCAAATTAACGGAAAATAAATAAATTGATATGTATTAGATGAGATAGTGTAGAGCTATTAGCTAGCTGAACCAACCATTCCATTTGTCCAGGAACTCGAGCCGGGGCATCGGGGGCGCTGGAACCGACTCCAGCCCGGTGGACCCTGACAGGATGCCGGCGCTCACTGCAAGTCCGCACACAAATTTCAACGGTGTTGGCCGTTGCCGTACGTGGAATGGAAACATACGTGATTGACTGTGTGAGGAATTTGCACTCTACCTGGGGTGGACCAGAGGGCGAGCGAGAGCGAGACGGCCGCAGGGACGCCCAGGAGGAACGCCCGGCCGCTCTTCTCCGGCGCGCTGCAGCGGGCTCTCGGCGGCGGTGCCGAGACGGTGGCCGGTGGCGCGCCGCAGAGGACGCAGAGGCCGAGCATGGCGCCTCGCTAGTGTTCAGTGGTTTCTTGCTCGTGCTGGTGGGCTGCCTCAACGTAGGCGAGAGGATGAATGGATGGATGAGCCGTTGAGCTACTCTGACTGACCTGGGAGGTTGCTGGTGGGCGGATTGGGGAAGGGTGGGCGCCACTCTCACTACCTGTTCTCTTGTCAGCCACGAACGATGGGGGTGATCCCGGAGATTGCCCTTTGGATCTTTTTCTTCTGTGTATGTATGCCAGTCTTGCAGCGGCGATCAAACGATACGTTCGGAGTTTGTTTGGTTCGCGTAGAAAACTTGGTGGGATTGCAAGGAAGTTGGCAGATACTCCCTTCGTTCGTTTCATAATGTAAGCGAAATCTTTACTTTTTCGCCTGTTTGGCTATCTACGTGACTCCACGTTCTAGCTTGCTCGGTTGTTTTTTTCTTTTCTTTTTTTACTATGTGCAACGCACGTTAATCTGGAAGTATATTAAGTGCATGCAGATATTAAGTAGGATATTATTTACGTGTTATTATGTGATTAGTACTATATTTGGCATGAAATTAACTGCACGCTAAACGTGTTGATCGCTCGACATTGAAGCAGTATAGGTCGTTGGATTGACATGATTTGATGGCCGAGATTAATTGGATCTGCCTCTTTGGGTCTTGTTATATTGATATAGATATAGATATAGATATAGATGACTTAGCCTGCATGGTGTTAAAGTCACCTTAAAACCTGGCTAAACGCTCAAATCGACCAACACTAATGAAGAAATATTCCCTCACGGCATCACAACCAAACGCATGCAAATCTACCACCCTCCACGTACTTTTCTATGAGCTCTTACTCTTCTCCACTATTTGGTTACTGTCGTAGTTATGTCACTGACAATAAGTCAATAAGTATAGGGGTGTCTATGAAGGAGCGTTGTATCTATTGAAGGATGAAGATGGAGACACGGCCTGAGTGTATCATGATCTCAATTAGGCAATTGTTTTTGTACTTCACTTATATTTGATTGAGCATGGTGATATGTTTTGTAGAAATCATTAGGACTCTATTGCTTCACTTAAATCTTTTGAGAGAGTTGAATAGGAAGTGGTAATTTGCATGAGTTATATGGTTGGTCAAAAAATAATGGTATACAACCGCGGTATGATAAAAACTTGCATGAAACTTGTAGATCATTGAATATGATAGGTTTAATTCCTTGCAATAGCTTTGGGATGTTAAAGAAGGAAAAAGTCCATTTTACTACCTTGAACAAAGTTGGTGGTTCACATCACCCCCTGATCTATTTTTCTGCCCCTTTCACCCCCTGATCAAACCCATACCAGACAAAAAAAACCCCTTGGTGGTTTGTCTCGACCTGGAGCTGACGTGGCGGTGGACAAGGGTGGTTTTTACCGGCTGGTGTGGTAGAGATGCCCCCACCGTGTGAAAAATTCCCCATTCTCTCTTTCTCTCCCGCAACGAAATCCCTAACCCTAGCTTCCATGGGCGGCGACAGCGTTACCTCCACCACCGTGTCCGTCGGTGGCGCGAGCACTGACGGCGGTGGTGGCGCAGCCCCGGTCGTCGCCGCCGTCCAACCTACACGTAGCTTGCTGGATAGGTCGTTCCCGCAGGAGGTTCGGCGGCGAGGAGAGCCTTCTCGCCGACTGGAGACGAGCCATGTTCTCATCCCCCGCACTCCGTCCATGGATGCGCTCGAGCTCCGCTACCGCCGGTACGTGCTGCTAGCCACGGCGGTTGGTGATGGCGAGGAGAGCGTGATGCCGACAGCTCTTCTGGCAGCCTTGGAGGAGCCTTGCGGCGTGGTGGCGTCGGAGGTGGTCATCGAGGTCGCATGCCCCCCTCACGACCTGTGGCTCACCTTCTCAACGGAGGAGAAGTGCACCGATGTGCTCTTTTCGTCGATGAAGTTCAAGTGCTGCCGCCGCTGGATCTAGTTTACACGCTGGAGCAGATTCATTCGTGCTGAGCTGGGTGCTTTGGAGTACAGGTGCAAGCTCAGCTTCGAAGGCCTCCCCAACCAGTCCTAGACGACGGTATCGGTGAAAGCAGTTCTGAAAGACCTCGGTGGCGAACTCATCGAGATCCTGCCGCCGACAAACCGCCACGAGCTCGAGGTAATGGCTTGGCTTCGTGACCCGTTCTATGTTGGCAAGTTGGTGACAGTTGAGATACCTGAGCCAACTCTGTTTAACAAGCAACCTGAGTCGATGGATGAGTATGAAGCAATGCAGTTTGATTTGGGTGAGTACGGGCCGTTGTCGCCAAAGAAGAAGAGGACACTGTTGTATCCCGTTTTGTGCCATATGAAAGAGGTGATTGATCGTGGTCCTCTGCTAGCTGAGGACTTGCCTGCTGAGTGGCTACCAGCTGAAGGTGAAGACCTCAGTCGCAAGCACATATTCAAGACCGAGCTGGGAAAGATAGATGGGATTGGAGAGTCAGAAGCAGTTTGATCTTGTGTTAACTTCTATTAATTATGTACTAGTGGAGTTAGTGTGTGGCAAATGTGTTAAGCCAGTGGACTTGGTGTGTGCCAAGTGTTTGCCAAATGTGTGACAGATGATGTGTAATGAACCTGTCAACATTTAATTATATACTAGCAGTTTGATGTTGTTTCTTCTTATAGCACTTTAATTATTGCAATCATTTGAAATTTATTTCCACTTCAAAGAACACAAAAGCAATTGAATTTAGCTGTTATGAATGCAAACAGACTTGTGAACAGTACTTCATAATCTTTAGCCAGCAAGCACAAAACACACAAACATAAGTACTTCATGTTCTCCAGCCAACACACTACTTCATAATCCAGCAAAGAACCAGCAAACCAAGCAGCTACAGCCACCAGGTTTGTAAAGTAAACAGTTCCAGGTATCTAACTCCTAAGTTCATCAAACATGCTCACGGTCCTCCTCTGCCTAGAAGTTGCTCCTGGTCTTTTGCACACTTTAGCTTTAGGTGTAGTTTTGTTAACTTGTTTAGGGGCCCTTCCACTTGTAGGTTTGGTTTGGGTGCCCTGCTGTGAAGATTGGTGTTGTGTGCCTTGATGTGAAGATTGTTGCTGGGTGCCCTGTTGTGAAGATTGTGCCCTGTCCCCTGTAGATGTTCCCTTAGTGACTCTCTGTGATGTTCTTGGTTCATTTTGCTACAACAAAATAAAGAGAAAATAATTGTTAGTTACATCAGAATAAAAGAAAAACAAGAAAAGAATTACCTATATGACAATATGACAATACACACCTTTGTCTCTTTCTTTCTCTTCTTATTCTTGTATTTCCCCCTGTTGGGATTACTTGTGCACTTTCTCATGTTGTGCCCAGGTTGTCCACACAGACTGCACTTACCTTTTGTTCCAATTTTTGAAAGCTTCTGTGGATGTTTTGGAGGCTCATCTGCACCTCTTCTTCTCTCAGTCCTAGGTCTCCCATGCATTTGCACATAGCTTGGAACAGCTGGCCTTGGTCTGTCACACACAGGCCAGCTAGGCACGCCTTCCATTGGCATCAAGCAATGCTCATAAGTCCTGTTGTAAGCTTCAATTGTGTAGCAGCTTGCAATGAGTGAAACAATTTCATCAGGACCACATTGAGATGCTGCAAGAGCATGAACACATGGAATTCCAGACAGTTGCCAATATCTACATGAACATGTTTTAGCTACATGTCAACTTTGAAACCATGCTGCCCTAATTTCACCTCATATCCATCTTTTCCATTCCATATTGTCTCACACTTCTCAGTAAGATGTATCAGCTTGTTGACCTTTTTCATAATTTTAGGACAAATAGTTCCATTGCATTTTGCAGGCATTGCTCTGTTTACTTGAATTCTTACAGTGACCTTTGCTCTAATTGCTTCAAACATGCTGATAATAGGCAACCCTCTGTACTCTACTATCCAGTTGTTAAATCACACATGTTATTATCCATAGAATCACAACATGAACCTTCTTTGAACCAAGCTTAACACCAAGTTTCTGGGCCTGATTGCATCATGTCTCTTGCTCCATCTGGTGTGAGTTGAGCAAGTTTGGCCCTGTTCAAGTTGAAGTGTATCCTGTTTGAAGATTTTGCACAAGCCCAAAATCTTTTCTGATATGCTTGATCTCTATGCTTTTTCTTCCAATTAGCATAGATATGCCTATCACAATTCCTATGCTCAGCATTTGGAACAACCTTGGACACAGCATTGATGAGGCCTTTTTGTTGATCTGATATAAAGACCCACCCTTCTCCTTGATTTTCAATTTCCAAGTCTTTGTTTAGCAGAGCCATAAACCAGAACCAAGAGTCTTTGTTCTCAACCTCTATAGTAGCCCAGGCTATTGGATACATTTACCCATTGGCATCTCTCCCAAGAGCACACAACAGTTCTCCACTCTGGGCTCCTTTAAAGAAGCAACTATCCAATCCTACAACTTTCCTGCAACCTTCTATGAAACCTCTTTTGCAGGCATGGAAACACACATATAATCTCTGAAAACAGGGGCACTTTCCTTTGGATTTAGCACTACTGCAACAGTGCTACCTGGATTGCTCCTCAATATTTCTAGTTGATAATCAAAAACCCTAGCATATTCTTCATGCATTGCTTCTCTAACTCTTCTTCTCACAATTACCTTTGCTTTCTTCATCTTGGAGACATGCACATCCGCAAACATCTCCAACCTGACAGTTGCCTTGATAGATTTGATTTTCCATCCAGGATTGGCCTTCATAATTCTCTCATACTTATCTGCTATTCTAGCTGCAGTAACCAATCTGCTGTCTCTCCTCTGGGGGCATATGTGGTTGTCTACAAATGTGATCACTTGAAACCAGTCATTAGAGCTCCTATGTCCAACATATATCAACCATGGACACTCAGGCCAAGAGCATTTTGCTCTAATCCTATTAGCCTCATCCTTTATGAAGGTAATTTGTCTCTTCACTGCTAGACCATATTTAGCCTTCTTGAACTGTTTTCTCCCCCTAAATGTCATGCCAAGGAAAAAGACAGGAATTGCAGCCTTGCTATCAAATCTTGGAAATCTTGTTTCCCTCCTAATGGAATTTCCAAACTCATCCTCATCATAACTATACTCCTCACTGGAATCCATGTAAGGAGTGTCATTTCCCTCATCCATTTCATCTACAAGGATTAACTGTGCTGTATTTTCCTTGATCTCCTTCTCTTCATCAAGTGGAAAGTTCATCCTTATCTTTCTAAGCACTTCCTTAGAATGCTTTCTCAGCTCCTCTGCTTCATCATCTTCCCCTGAACTATCTGCATCTCCAGGACACCAATCCAGGTCTTCACATTCATCAGCAGCAACCTCTTCTTTATTTTCTGCATTGATCTCTTCTCCACCTTCGGGTTTCACATTTGCTGCAGTTCCAGCAGCATCCTCATCCTCATGCTCATCCACAGCCTCATCAGAGCAATCATCTAGGTCCTCTTCATGCTCTGCTTGCCAATCACTGTCAGTGTGCTCTTCTTGACTTTCAGTTCCAGGATTTTCAGTGTTCTCTTGTTGCTCTTCTACATTTCCTTCATTTTGTTCTTCTCCACCTTCACTTTCCAAGTTCACATATATGTCCACAACACCACCATCTGTAATGCATCTCTCCATAAAATACACATTTGCATCAGTCTCTAACCTTCTCAGCCCATCTCTAACATTCATTCCAGGAAATAGCCAGTAGAGCCTATGATTGTCTGTCAAAGACTCACCATGGTATGCCATCTTTATGTCTGCAATCTGCTCCCTGACAGATGCTAAGGACACATTGTCCCTCTGCATAAAAGTGACCTCAACAGAACCACCAACGTAAGAGCAACACTTCTCTGAATATTCAAATTCACCATTGTAATAGACACGAAGGCCTAACCAATCAAGATTGTCCATTGTTGATCCCTAAAAAACAACGAAGCAACTCTTAAATCAAGCAATTAACTAGAGCAACACTTAAATCTCTAAAAACAGGAACTTCTCCTTCATTCTACTCGACTCAGGCCATTAACAGATGAATTTCTTAACATATCATGCAATCAACTACAGCCATGTGTAGTAGGGGAAGGAGATGAGACTAACCTCAATTTGCCGACGCCGCGGAAACACCCAGTCCACCCCTACCAGTCCCGCCGCCGCATCGAATGCCATCACACTAGGGTTTTGAGGATGGGGACAAGAGAGGTGGCGCGCTGGCATGGACAAGAGGGATTGGGGTTGATTCACCATGGTACACTGCCGCCACCACCAGTCCGAGCACCTTCGATGGTTTTGGCTTGGCGCCGCCGCGACGATTCCATCGCCGGCGGCAAAGAGGGAGGGGATTGGGGAATTTGTGGAAAAACAGAACGAACGGGTGCGGGGCAGCTCTACCACACCAGCCGGTAAAAACCACCCTTGTCCACCGCCACGTCAGCTCCAGGTCGAGACAAACCACAAAGGTTTTTTTGTCTGGTATGGGTTTGATCAGGGGGTGAAAGGGGCAGAAAAATAGATCAGGGGGAACCACCAACTTTGTTCAGGGTAGTAAAATGGACTTTTTATTTTCAAAACATATAATGGGATTTATGTGTGAGAGAGCGTATCATCCCACGAGGATGGATGCACCAGCAAAGTTTGTACCATGTCTTAATGTGAGAGTGGACGATGCACGGTACCGAAGAGGCTAACAAAATTTTAATGGTGGAAGTGCATATAAACCAAAGAGAGTGGTTTTTCTACACCCACCCTTGATACACCCACGCAAGAAAACATACCAAAACGTTTTGAAAAAATATGAAACTTTGTGGGAATGATCATCAACAAATGTTAGAGGCTTGCAAATTTTCGTGGTCAAATGACATCCGAGGAGGTCTATACAAACAAGACAAAATCGCTCAAAATGTACGTGCACTGTTTGACCAAAATTTGTAATTTTGTATAGTTCTCCTCGGATGTCATTTGACCACCAAACTTGGCAAGCCTCTCTAACATTTGTTGATGATCATTTTCACAAAATTTCATATTTTTTTTGAAATGTTTTGGTATGTTTTCTTGCGTGGGTGCACCGAAGTAAGGTTCAACCACTACTTTCCCTAGACCAAAACACTCATATTAGTCATAAACAAATCAAATACTTATTGCAAAGTCTAGTAGCCCTCGAAGCAAGCACAACTCGTATGCTCCTAGGGGGAGGTTGATAGGAGTTAACCATTGCGCGCCCCAATCCAAACCCACATGGGCGACACTCTAAGACATCCCACACTGCGATTTCTTTGCTAATGCCAGCGGCTACCACTTTCATATATACGGACTCGCAAATCTTAATACCAACATCTGTACTTAACTTTAATCATCCACCCACACAATCACATATCATTTTGAAAATAGCCATCATACCTGAAAGGGCATTTCCCTTCTTTATGTTTTGGATGATGATGACAACCCTTTGTGGTCTAATCATGTGCTATATGTTTCAGGTTCTCGATGCTTAGGCTTACATCGGATTGCTATTGCCTCTTTGAAGGAAAAGATCAAAGACGTGTCCTCTATGCTTTTATTTTTCTTTGGTCGTAGAGTACCCGTACTATCAAGAGGGAATCCTCATTAGGAAGCTCTGGGGGAATCAGTTTACGTACACTTTTCTCACCCTCTCTTTGCCTTCCTCAGGTGTGTGCAAGAGAGAGAGTTTTCCTTGCCTCTTCCCCTCTTTCCTGCTCACTGTTTTGTACCGCTGGGTCTTGTCGCTCACCAGCTTTGCTCGAGCGGTTGTACCGCTGCCTCCGGGCGGTGGTACCGCCACCATGCTCTGCAACAGCTGGGGCGGTGGTTCCGTCCATGCACCGCTCAAGTACCGCTCTCGCTTCTGGTTTGATGCGGTTCTTGGGCGGTAGTGGCCCGGTTGGTCCGGTCGTCCCACGATGACCGGTACCACTGGTGGTCCGAGCGGTTCTTCCGCTCAGAACTTAGCCGCCCAAGAGCTCAAGGCCATGCGGTTGTTCCGGCCAGGCACCGCCCAAGTACCGGTCAAGCTCCTGTTTTGATGCGGTGGTTGTGCGGTAGCCAGGCGGTTAGTCCGGTTGTTTTTCTTAGCCGGTACTACCGCCCGCCTGTCCGGTTGTACCGCTTGGTAGGGTTCTGCAGTTACACCATGAGTCCCGGTTGTATCGGGATGAGGACCAGTTGTACTGCTGCAGTGCAAAAAACACAGTAACGGTTGGAAATGTGGGTGACTATTTAAGGGAGCTTCTCCCACCTACCACTCCCACCTTTGACCTCTCTCACTTCATTAATGCCCTTCAAGCTCTCTTGCCCGATCTCTCTCTCTAGCCACTCAAACTTGTTGATCTGCTAGGGATTGAAGGAGGAGACCTAGATCTACACTTCCACCAAAGGATATTTGCTTCCCCCATACTTTCTTGTGTGGATTTTGTTACTCTTGGGTGTTTGAGCACCCTAGACGGTTGAGGTCACCTCGGAGCCACATTCCATTGTGGTGAAGCTTCGTGGTTTTTGTTGGGAGCCTCCAATTAAGTTGTGGAGAGAGCCCCAACCTTGTTTGTAAAGGTTCAGTCGCCGCCTTCAAGGGCACCAATAGTGAAATCACGGCATCTCGCATTGTGTGAGGGCGTGAGGAGAATACGGTGGCCCTAGTGGCTTCTTGGGGAGCATTGTGCCTCCACACCGCTCCAACAGAGACGTACTTCCCCTCAAAAGGAAGGAACTTCGGTAACACATCCTCGTCTCCACCGGTTCCACTCTTGGTTATCTCTTACCTTTACTTGTGCAAGCTCTTTATTGTTTCTACCCTTGCTTGCTTGTATGCTTGTTGTTATTGCATCATATAGGTTGCTCACCTAGTTGCACATCTAGACAGCCTACTTTGATGCAAAGTTTAATTTGGTAAAGAAAAGCTAAAAATTGGTAGTTGCCTATTCACCCCCCTCTAGTCAACCATATTGATCCTTTCAATTGGTATCAGAGCCTTGTCTCTTTATTAAGGACTTTACCGTCCAAAGAGTATGGTTGATACCGTAGATGGTATGGAGGAACACTCCGGTGTGAATCCTATCTTGTCTACGGGCGATGGGGGAACTTCAGTCTCACGTGAGGAGTTCAATGTGGCCTTGGAGACATTGAAAACCTCCATGACGACCGAAGTTGAAAGCATGTTTACTAAATTTCTTGAGGGGCTTAAACTATCCACCGCACCGTTGAAAGTGGGTGATCCCGCCAACAAGGTGACGGATGCTATCCCCGACAAGGGGGAAGCTAGTAGTGAAAAGGCTCCTTCTTCTAGTGGCAAGAATGGCACCGGCATCTTTGCCCATGTGGAACCACCACTTGTTTATGGTGGACCGGTTCCTTCCACTCATCTGAATCATGCCGGTCCTCCCCCTAAGATTGTGAAAAATGAGGATTTTGATTCTTGGGTGTATCGCTTCAACCGTCATTTAAATCATGTGAACACTAACCTTTGGAGAATCATTGAAGAAGGTTTCTATCCACATGATCCAAGCAACTTCACTCCTCGAGAAGCCGCGGATAATCAATTCAACGAGAATGCTCTCTTCATCATTCAATATGCAATTCCACCCGAAGACCTAACTCATCTTCGTCCCTTCGCCTTGGCCAAAGATGCATGGCATTGTGTCGTGTCTCTCTACCGGGGAAGCGCAAGCATTCAACGCTCCAACTATGAAGTGGTACAAGATGAGGCCGATGAGTTTGCAATGAAGGAAGATGAAGAACCTCGTGAGCTTTATCGAAGAGTAACCAAACTCGCGGTCTCACTACGAGATCACGGGAGCAAGGACACAGATGACAATTGGATCAAGCACAAATTCTTCAAGGCAATGATGCCCTACCACAAGGCCATGTCCTCCGTCATTCGTCAAAGACCGGACTTCCACACTTTGACCTCAAGCGAAGTGTTGGATGAGTTTGTGGCCATGAACATTTTGGACAAGACCGCCGACAATGCGGTGCTCCGTTCTCAACGGGCAAAGAAGCCTAACCTTGCATTGAAGGCCAAGCTCACCGTGGAAGAAGAAGAAGAGGAAGAAGAGGAGAGCAACCCCGAAGATACGAAGTATGCATATCATGAACACATGGCACTTGCTTCAAGGCAATTTTGGAGCAAGAAAAACTCGAGGCCCAACTTTAGCAAAAACAAGTCGAGTGGCACAAGGGTCAAGCAATGTGTAAGGACTTGCTACAATTGCGGCAACGTGAGTCATTTCGTTGCGGAATGCCCGTATGAGAAGAGGGAAGACAATGGTGGCAAACTCATCCGAAAGGACAAGGCCAAGTCGTTCCCCAACAAGAACAACTTCACCAAGAAGACTCCTCCCAAGGCTTTGGTTGTGCAAGAAGAGTACAATGAGGATGATGACGATGATGAAGATGATGAGTCGGTTGCCATGGCCTCCGTTGCCATTGCAACAACGTCACAGGTGTCTCTCTTCGACTCACCCAACGAGAGCATCACCGCCAAGTGCCTTATGGCTAAAGCCACCAACAAGGTAACCTCCAACATCAAAACTACCATCATTAATCATCCTTCCCTAACGGATTGCATTAATGAACTTGAGGGAGCTAATGTGGAGGCTAACGAGTTTGAGGCCTTTATGGGAAAACTCAAGGGAAAATCCAAGAAGCACTTTATTGCTCTCTTGGAACAACTTGGTGAGGCCAATGACATGATCGAGGCTCACGAAGACACCATCTCTAAGATGGAAGGGCATAGTCATGACTATGCCGATGAGATTTCAGATCTTTCCAATGCTCTTGAGGAAGAGCGTGGTCTTCGTTTGGCTCTTGAGGAGTCACACAACGTTGATCATGCTAAGTTAAAGAAAGATTACGATCATGTCCTCATTGTTTCTCGTGTGCTAAATTCCGAGAAGGCCAAACTCGGGGTTGATCTTGCTAGACTCAAAGAGGAGTTTGATATACTTGACAAGGCCCACAAGGCCTTGAAGGGTATTCACGCTAGTCTCAAGGAGTCTCATGATCAACTCCAAGTGAAGCTAACTAAGGAGAAAGCAACTTTTCCTCATATGGTTTTAATTGATAATGCAAATGCTACTAACCCGTGTTGTAAGCATATACATCTTGTTGAGGAAAATTCTAAGTTGAAGGAGCAACTTGAGAGAGGTCTCACGACTTGCATACAAGGCAAGAAGAACCTCAACGATCTCTTTATCAACCAAAAGGGAAGTGTGGTCAAGGAAGGGGTTGGGTACGTGCCCGACTCCAAGAACAAGAAGAAGAATGACAAGACCAAACGACCTCCTCCCCTCATGCAAACCTTTGTGAGGGAGGGAGAGAGTGCCCCCGAGGAGAAGAAGAAGAACAATGTCAAGAAGGGCAATGTCACCCCTCCCAACAAAGCCGATGATTTTAATCCTTCTTATGTGTTATGCCGTGCTAGTGATGGGCATGTTTATGCCAATTCTGTTGGTTATCTTCATGAGTATATTGAATGGTCTATTTGGGTTCCTAAGACCCTTGTTACTAACATTAAAGGACCCATTACTAAATGGGTACCTAAAACCAAGCATTGATCTCTTGTAGGTGTTTGCTTCCGGTGGTGGATCATGGTTGCTCGATAGCGGAGCTACAAATCATATGACCGGAAGCAAGGACTTGGTGGTGGACGTGCACAAGGTTCCATCTATGCCCACCAATGTCGAGTGGGGTGACGCCTCATATTCTAAGGTATTGGGACTTGGCAAGGTGGTCATCTCTCATGATCTCACGATCGAGAAGGTCTTGCTTGTTGAGTCCCTTGCATACAATTTACTTTCCGTTCGTCAACTTGCAATCATGGGCTTTGCCACTTTCTTTGATATTGATACCGTGGCCCTCTTGTGGAGCAATACTCTTAAAGTAGCCTTTGTTGGGCATGTCGAGAACGGTCTATATGTGATTAACTTTTCGGAGCGACCCACTAAGACCGCGACATGCCTAATGGCTAAAGTTGATGTGGGATGGCTTTGGCATCGCCGTTTAGCCCATGTCAATATGAGATCTTTGCAAAGTCTCCTCAATGGGGACCATGTCCGTGGACTAACGAATGTTAGTTTTGCTAAAGATCATGCTTGCAGTGCCTGTATCGAATGAAAGCTACATGAGAAGGCTCACCCTCCCACGACTATCATTTATTCAAAGAGGCCTTTGGAGCTCCTTCACATGGATCTCTTTGGGCCTCCATCCTTCGATAGTCTCGGAGGTAGGAAGTATTGCTTGGTGATTGTGGATGACTACTCAAGGTACACGTGGGTGTATTTCTTCAAGAGGAAGAGCGAGACCCAACAAACTGTCATTGACTTTACAAATGAAGCACAATGTCAACACAATGCAAAGATCTTGACAATAAGAAGTGACAACGGCACTGAGTTCAAAAACTACACCTTGGATGAGTTTCTTAGTGATGAGGGAATCAAACATCAATATTCCGCACCCTACACCCCTCAACAAAACGGTG
This sequence comes from Triticum urartu, assembly GCF_003073215.2. Lineage (NCBI taxonomy): Eukaryota > Viridiplantae > Streptophyta > Magnoliopsida > Poales > Poaceae > Triticum > Triticum urartu. Next base: position 541,488,612 of record NC_053025.1, on the reverse strand, counting down.
TTGCGGAGAGGAAGAACCGGACGTTGATGGATGTGGCAAGGACCATGATGGCGGAGTTCAAGTCTCCGTACAACTTTTGGGCCGATGCCATCAACACCGCGTGTCATGCATCCAATCGGCTCTACCTCCGCAAGGGCTTGAACAAGACTCCATATGAGATACTCACCGGTAACAAGCCCAACCTCAAGTACTTCTGGGTATTCGGGTGTAAGTGTTTCATTCTCAAGAAAGGTGTTCGGTTGTCTAAATTTGAGGCTAGAGCTTATGAGGGCATATTTGTTGGTTATGCTACTAACTCTCATGCTTACCGTGTCCTCAATAAATCCACGGGACTTATTGAGGAGACGTGTAACATGGAGTTTGATGAGAATAACGGCTCCCAAGTGGAGCAAAGTGGCACTTGTGATGTAGGTGATGAAATTCCTCCTCAAGCCATAAGAAGAATGGGTGTTGGTTTTATCCTACCCATTGAGGAACCCCTTGTGGCCGAAGGAGAAGGACAATGCTCCACTCAAGTGGAGCCATCATCAACCCAAGGCCCACACGCTTCCGAAGAACAAAGTGAAGGCCCTCAACCTCATGAACAAGACCAAGGGCAAGATCATACTCAAGACGGTGTTGACACACCAAGTGATGCCCAAGGTCAAGTTCTCTCCCCCGAACAAGTTCAAGATCAAGAACAAGTTCATGACGGCGCACAAGATGATCAAGTAACCGCTCCTCAACTCACCACCGAGGAGGAATTAGAGCGTCGTGCCGCCAAGATTGCATCCAAGCTCTCCACCAAGGATCATCTCATGACGAATGTGCTTGGAAGCTTAAGAAAGGGGGTAAGCACTCGTAGACAATTAGCAAATTATTGTGAGCATCACGCATTTGTCTCTTGTGTGGAACCCCACAAGGTCTATGAGGCGCTAGAAGATCCGGATTGGCTCAATGCCATGCACGAAGAACTCAACAACTTCAAGCGCAACAAAGTGTGGAGATTGGTGCCAAGGCCAACGGGGAACCATAATGTCATTGGAACCAAGTGGATATTCAAGAACAAGCAAGATGCCCATGGGATTATCATTCGCAACAAGGCTCGTTTGGTAGCACAAGGCTACTCCCAAGTTGAGGGTATCGACTACGGTGAAACCTTTGCTCCCGTTGCTCGTCTTGAATCCATTCGCATGTTGATTGCATATGCTTCTCATCATAACTTTAAGTTACAACAAATGGATGTGAAGAGTGCTTTTCTTAATGGTCCCATTAATGAATTGGTTTACATCAAGCAACCCCCCGGGTTCGAGGATCCCTACTTTCCCGATCATGTGTATCAACTCGATAAGGCACTCTATGGCCTTAAACAAGCCCCACGTGCATGGTATGACCACCTTACCGAGTTGTTACAAGACCGTGGTTTTGAAGTTGGGCTAATCGACCCCACTCTTTTTACTAAGAAGGTCAAAGGGGAGTTGTTTGTGTGCCAATTATATGTTGATGATATTATCTTTGGTTCTCCTAACAAAGCTTTCAATGAGGAATTTGCCGCTCTCATGACCTCAAAGTTCGAGATGTCCTCCATGGGGGAGTTGAAGTTCTTTCTAGGGTTCGAAGTGAAGCAAAGAAGAGAAGGAACCTTCATCAATCAATCCAAATACACTCAAGACATGCTCAAGAGATTCAAGCTAAGTGACGTCAAGCCGACTTCCACTCCAATGCCCACCAAGTGCCAACTTGACTTAGATCCCAATGGTAAAGTGGTGGATCAAAAGGTATATCGTTCCATGATTGGTTCCTTGCTTTACCTTTGTGCATCTAGACCGGACATCATGTTGAGTGTGGGAATTTGTGCACGGTTTCAAGCCGCATCTAAGGGAAGTCACTATGTGGCGGTCAAACAAATCTTTCAATATTTGGCTCATACCCCAAACTTTGGCTTATGGTACCCAAGAGGATCAAACTTCAAGCTTGTAGGGTACTCGGATTCCGATTGGGCGGGAGACAAAGTGGATAGGAAGTCCACTTCCGGAGGGTGCCAATTCCTTGGCTGCTCTTTGGTAAGTTGGTCTTCCAAAAAGCAAAGTTGTGTGTCTCTCTCATCCACTGAGGTGGAATATGTTGCCGCCGGAAGTTGTTGTGCTCAGCTCCTATGGATGAGGCAAACTTTAAAGGATTACGGTGTCACTTGTGACAAAGTGCCTCTTTGGTGTGACAATGAAAGTGCCATCAAGATCTCTCTCAACCCGTTGCAACACTTCAAGACGAAGCATATTGAGATCCGGTATCACTTCATCTGGGATCACATTAGGCGAGGAGAGATCGAGCTCAACTATGTCAACACTCATGACAACCTTGCAGATATTTTCACGAAGCCCTTGGATGAAGCTAGATTTCGCGAGTTAAGGCATGAGCTAAATATCATTGATTCAAGCAATGTGGCTTGAACCCTTGCACACCCTACCTCGCTCAATTTGTTGTCTAGTTTAGGTGTAGGCATGGACATAGGGGGAGTGATGTTCTCTCAATGAACTCTCCCTGCCCCCATTATGCATAAATTGATCGAGTCCTTCACATTAGCCATGTTTGATGGTTCTTGTGCTTCAAAGACGAGTTTTGGTCATGGACCCAAGGATAATTCTTCGCGGTGCCATACCAATTGACTCAAACATAGGTGGCCTCGGCCACCGTCCTCTCTTCGGGAGGTTGCAGTTAGCCTTGTTGCTCTTGTGTTGTTTTCTCTTGTTCCATTTTTGCTCTTTGTGTTAGGTTCTCCCCTTCTTCCTCCCTTCGGATTGCACTCATTTGATCTTGGTTTGGGCATAGGTGGTCGGGCGGTACAACCGGTATCTCGAGAGGTTCTACCGCTGGTACCGGGTTGTGCCGTCCCAATGGGTCTCCGTTCGGTGCTTGGGCGGTTCCACCGCTCAAACCCATGGTTACCCACGTCCGGTACTACCGGTTGATGCTGTGCGGTACTACCGCTGCCTCCCAGGCACCGGAAGTACTGCCTCCAACCACCGGTCTGTACCAGACGAGCGGTACAACCGCTCCCCTAAGTGGTTCTACCGGGGCGTGTCTACGGGCCTATATATACTTGACGAGGCTGAAGGGTTGTCCTTTTTCCCTTCGTCCTCATTCCTCTTTGCCCTAGCCGCCGACCATCTCTACCCCTGCCCTGAAGTGCGTCTCGCGCTTCGGATCCTTGTCTCTCCATGGATTCTCTCCGTGGAGGCCTCCCGATCTCTTCCCATGGATGGTGGTAATGCCTCATGTTCTTTGCTTCTAGATCTTTCTAGGGTTCTTCCTAGTCTAGGGCTTTACTTAACGTTCCACGTTTAGTGTTCAATCTCTGGTTTAGAAGTGATCTTTGTTAGCCTCCCGTCTTGTTTGCAACACTTAGAATTTGGAATATTACTTGTGTGATTCGTATGCCTCGGTTAGATCTATCTTCCCTGGTAGTGCCACTGTCAGCGGTTCTACCGCCCCTACGGGCGGTACAACCGCCGGAGCGGTACTACCGGCGGAAGATCCGGTACAACCGGAGTATATCAACCACAAAGCACTGTTCTATCTTCTCTGTTGCTGCAACTTGTTCCTTTTCTGCTAGTGGGTGCAATCCTCTCATCCTCGTTGGGTTTTTGTGTGTTCTTTTCGTGTGTGTGTTCAGGTGGCTCTAGTTCTCGCTCTGCTCCTCGCAAGACCAAGAAGAGGGCATGAAGGACCTTGCGCCCGGTTGTGTCTGATGATGAAGAAGAAGTTGTGATTCCCACCAAGCCCACTCGCCGTGAAAAGTCTGCAGCTGCTAAGCAACATGTGGTTATGGCGTTGCATCGTTGGAAAGCCAAGGATTGGGAAGCCTTCCGTTCAAAGAATCCGTATGAGGTTCCCATTGCTCCCCGTTGGACCACTATTCAGTTCCGGAATGAGATGCAAGTGCGGATTGTTCATGAACTCTTTGAGCACAACAAGAACAGATATGCCAAGCAGTGGACAATTGATTTTGACCATTGGAGAAACAACATGGAGTATTTTGGTGAGGCACTGGCTCTCTGCGAGGAGTTTGATCTTGTCAAGATCATGTCAGTCAACTGCGACTTTATGTTCAACTTATCCATCATTTCTATGCCACGGTTCATTTTGGGGAAGATGATGCGCACACTCTCACCTTCATGTGTCGCGATGAATTGTTTCATGTTCCCTGGAGGGCTTTCTGCAATGCTATTGGGTATGAGGATACCGGTCTGGAAGGAAGGGGTGGCATTCGTCCTCATGATTTTCCTGAGTCCATGCCTAAGGAGAAGCTTGCCCCTCTGTACATTCGGGGCCGTGGGATTATTGGAGAATCCAAGGATTTGGAGAAGGTCTATGACATCATGCACCGAGTGTTCCGCAATGTGCTCTTGCCCAAGGTGGGCAATCAAGATGAGATTCATGGCTATCTGGCTGATTTGATGGTTGCTATGAAGACCATGGTGGGGACAGGGGCAACATTTGATGTGTCAAATTGGCTGTGGCATGAGATGTACAACATGGTCATCTATCGTAAAGTCCCAATCTATGCTCCGTTTGTCATGTGCTTTCTGAACTCTGTGTGCGCTGTTCGTCGTCCTGGAGAGCTCCTCACTTCTCCAGACAACCTCATTGTTCATGAGGTCAAGCTCCTTAAGAAGAAGAAGCATGCCGAGCCTCGCTTCCCTGCAAATGCTCCTAAGGATGTCTATGCTACTTCTGACGATGAGGACTTTGAGCTGGAGCCAGGGGACAAGCCTTCGTGGGTGGCCAAGCTTACTGCCAAGGTGAAGAAGACCTTTTGTCTCCAGGCTGACATCCAGAAGAAGATGTATGAGGCACATGTCAATGAGAAGCTTGCACGTCGTCGCCAAATTGCAATGATGAAGCACCTCAACATGCAGGTTCAGAGTGGCTCTGAGAAGAGCATCACCCCAGAGGAGCGTTGGATCTCTACCCATAGCACCTGGACTGATGATGAAGCCCCTCCCCAGCCATCCTCCTCGTTTGCAGCAGCTGACAATGCCATGGAAGAATCTGATCACGATGACGATGACGACTCTGATGATGAGGATCCAGATGCGACCGAGGAGTCAGAGGAGGATGCCTGAGCTTTGGGACGCTAGTTTCGCTCTTTTCCTTTTTGGTGTCTTGATGCCAAAGGGGGAGAGGGTTCTATAGGTCTCGGGGATTTGCTTGGGTTTTTCTCCTTTTCTCGTGTTTAGTGTTGGTCTCTGTTCGTGGACTTGTTTCGTTCCCTGCTGTGTGTGAGACTTCTGTTCTCCGTTTACCTTTCTGTTCTTCGTAGGTCTTTATCGTTAGTATTGCCTCTAAGTATTATATTGTCTCTCCTTTTGTGCTTAGAGTGGTGAGACTATAAAATCTATGGGGAGTCTAGTCCTGAAAGTGTGCCCATGCTTTCTAACAGCTAGTTCTTGTTGGGGCACACATTCAGGGGGAGTTCCGTCTAGATTTCATTGACTTATCTCTTGCAAATCGTGTTGTTGTCATCATCCACCAAAAAGGGGGAGATTGAAAGGGCATTTCCCTTCTTTATGTTTTGGATGATGATGACAACCCTTTGTGGTCTAATCGTGTGCTATATGTTTCAGGTTCTCGATGCTTAGGCTTACATCGGATTGCTATTGCCTCTTTGAAGGAAAAGATCAAAGACGTGTCCTCTACGCTTTTATTTTTCTTTGGTCGTAGAGTACCCGTACTATCAAGAGGGAATCCTCATTAGAAAGCTCTGGGGGAATCAGTTCACGTACACTTTTCTCACCCTCTCTTTGCCTTCCTCAGGTGTGTGCAAGAGAGAGAGTTTTCCTTGCCTCTTCCCCTCTTTCCTGCTCACTGTTTTGTACCGCTGGGTCTTGTCGCTCACCAGCTTTGCTCGAGCGGTTGTATCGCTGCCTTCGGGCGGTGGTACCGCCACCATGCTCTGCAACAGCTGAGGCGGTGGTTCCGTCCATGCACCGCTCAAGTACCGCTCTCGCTTCTGGTTTGATGCGGTTCTTGGGCGGTAGTGGCCCGGTTGGTCCGGTCGTCCCACGATGACCGGTACCACCGGTGGTCTGAGCGGTTCTTCCGCTCAGAACTTAGCCACCCAAGAGCTCAAGGCCATGCAATTGTTCCGGCCAGGCACCGCCCAAGTACCGGTCAAGCTCCTGTTTTGATGCGGTGGTTGTGCGGTAGCCAGTCGGTTAGTCCGGTTGTTTTTCTTAGCCGGTACTACCGCCCGCCTGTCCGGTTGTACCGCTTGGTAGGGTTCTGTAGTTACACCATGGGTCCCGGTTGTACCGGGACGAGGACCGGTTGTACCGCTGCAGTGCAAAAAACGCAGTAACGGTTGGAAATGTGGGTGACTATTTAAGGGAGCTTCTCCCACCTACCACTCCCACCTTTGACCTCTCTCACTTCACTATTAATGCCCTTCAAGCTCTCTTGCCCGATCTCTCTCTCTAGCCACTCAAACTTGTTGATCTGCTAGGGATTGAAGGAGGAGACCTAGATCTACACTTCCACCAAAGGATATTTGCTTCCCCCATACTTTCTTGTGTGGATTTTGTTACTCTTGGGTGTTTGAGCACCCTAGACGGTTGAGGTCACCTCGGAGCCACATTCCATTGTGGTGAAGCTTCGTGGTTTTTGTTGGGAGCCTCCAATTAAGTTGTGGAGAGAGCCCCAACCTTGTTTGTAAAGGTTCGGTCGCCGCCTTCAAGGGCACCAATAGTGGAATCACGGCATCTCGCATTGTGTGAGGGCGTGAGGAGAATACGGTGGCCCTAGTGGCTTCTTGGGGAGCATTGTGCCTCCACACCGCTCCAACGGAGACGTACTTCCCCTCAAAAGGAAGGAACATCGGTAACACATCCTCGTCTCCACCGGTTCCACTCTTGATTATCTCTTACCTTTACTTGTGCAAGCTCTTTATTGTTTCTACCCTTGCTTGCTTGTATGCTTGTTGTTATTGCATCATATAGGTTGCTCACCTAGTTTCACATCTAGACAACCTACTTTGATGCAAATTTTAATTTGGTAAAGAAAAGCTAAAAATTGGTAGTTGCCTATTCACCCCCCCTCTAGTCAACCATATCGATCCTTTCAATACCCACCTATTATGATGTTTTCATAGTCATTCCGAGATATATTGCCATGCAACTTTCATTGTATTATTCATTACATGACTTGAGCATTCATTGTCATTTTGCTTTGCGTGATCATAGAGATGACATAAGATTTGTGACAAGGCCATCATCATCATTATTATACATGTTACACTAGATCATTGCACATCCTAGTACGCTAACAGAGACATTCATATATAGTCATCATATTGTTTTTTTATTTTAGAATTGTAAGTAAAATAAGAATGTGATGATCATCATTTCTAGAGTGTGCCTTACTAGTGAGGACTGAAAAAATGAAAAAAATGGAGGAGATCAATGGTCCCTAGAAAAAGGAGAAAAATGGAGGAGGTCCATGAGCCCATAAAAAAATGAAATGAGAGTAAACAGAAAGGGGGTGCACACCTATCGTTTACCACACTTGTGTTTCAAAGAAGCACCATGTATTTCATAGAGTCTTCATGATTTTCATTTTCATATGATAGTGGGATTTTTACATTATGAGAACTTGACTTGCATATTTTGATGACAAGCTTCCTCAAAAAGCTTGAGGTCTTCATGAGCAAGTAAGTTGGATGCACACTCACTTAGTTTCATTAGGAGAGCTTTTATACAGTTATAGCTCCCGTGCATCCGTTGCATGGCAATCCCTACTCCTCGCATTAACATCGATTGTAAGCCTCGCCATTGCCTAACGATCAAGCTGCATTGATGTGAGACTTTCTTATATTTTTGTCTTCTCAACTGAACCCCCATCATTATTCTATTCGCCATCCAAAGTGTTAAGACTATGGCTCACACTCAAGTATTGCGTAGGAGTTGAAAGTTGAAGAAAGAAAACTATGATTTAATTGATTGGTTTGGTGCCGGGGTTGTTCATGATTTGATGTCTTTATGCTAGGAAGATTGAGCATTGTATCCTTATCATGATTAAGTGTGTACAGATCATGTTCTTTAGCATCTTTATTTTTAAAAGGCAATGATTGTTTATTTGCATGCTTGTGTATTATTATTTTGATGTCAAATTGATAGAATATTGCCTTGAATGATCTATATCCCAAATTCATACCATAATTACATCATTTGATCAAGAACATTGCTAGGTAGCATTCAACATAAAAATATCATTGTTTATCATTTACCTACTCGAGGGCAAGCAAAAATTAAGCTTGGGGATGAGAAGTATGCCCTAGAGGAAATAATATTATATTTTTATATTTCCGTGTTCATGATTGATAGTTTATATTCTATGCTATAACTGCTATGATGCTGGTATATGCGATTCAGTGGAAAACTCATATGCGCGTGTAGAATGATAAACGGTAAAATAAGATTCCTAGTCTCACCTCTAAGATTAGATCAAGTGTTGTTCGTGATCATGTTTTTCGGATCTCGAAATATCACTAAAAGTAATGATAGTACCAAAACAACATTGAGAGTGTGACGTTAGAAGAACGATCATATTGAATCGACGCAAACTTATTTGTTATACTTTGAGATAATATCGTCATAAGTCAATTGCTATAACACAGAGTGTTAATGTGTGTTTAAGTTCCTTAGACCATGAGAGTATCATAGTCTCTTCTTACTGTAGGATGAGATTTGGGGTTGCTCAAACGTCATCTGTAACACGGTGATCATAACAACAACTTACAAATTCATTACAAAGTTTGACAAGGGACACGATACCTCGAGAGTGGAATTTGCTCCTCCGATGATGGAGAGATATTCTTAGGGCCCTCTCAGTGTGAAATCATCTATCATCGTCTGGCCAAACATAGATGACAATGTCACGGGGATGCCAGAACACGACAACGAGAAATAAGAACAAAACCGGTAACAAGGAGACCAATATAGTGAGCATGTGTATGACTCAAGAGGATATCAATATATCTCACCTCGGGTTTTGTAAAGTATTGCAAAGCAAAGGTAACATCACTTGATAACTAATGGTTCACTCATATGTCATTCCTGTAATCATCGAGATCGATATGGACGTCCACGGTTCTGCTATCGGTCATTGAACAAAGGGGTTTCGTTCATGTCTATGCTTTACCGAACTTATGGGGTCACAAGCTTACGGTAATCACAATTTGCTGAGTGTTAGTAGGACAAGAGTATCAAGGTTTTATTGGTGGAATTGTTTTTATTAATATTCAGAATAGAGGAACCGGAAGCGTTTCGGGGTCATCAAAAGGGTTCCGGAGTTTATCGGGCAATATCGGGTATTACTGATAAATAATATATATAGGTGGAAAATGTTTCTGGAGATGTTAAATTAATAATAAAAGGCTCTAGTAATTATTAGGAGGCTTTTATATATAATTTACTACCAACATGCCTTAAAAGGCCAAGTGGTGGAAGGCAACTTGGACCTCAAAGGCCCAAGTGGAGGTGGCGCCCCACTTTCCTAAAGGGGAGGCTGAATTGGAGTGGGGGAGGAATCCTCCCCCCCTTGGTCGGAGCCCCAAGAAGGAACTTTCCCTCCTTTGTGGCAGCCCCTCCTCCCCCTTTAACCTACATATACTTGACATATTTACCCTTTTGAACACATAGGTTTTGGAGCCGTCTCTAGTTCAAGTTGATCGTAATTGATCTAATTAGAGATAGATCTAGTTCCTCTAATCCTAATAATTAGAAGCCTAATGTGGTTGTAGTCTCCTCCCTCTAATTCTCCGGTGGCGATTAGCTCTGGACGGGGAAGCGCTGACGGATCGTGAAAACCGTGCACTTGCAACCAAGTAGAGAGGTCCTGCTTTCGGTTTTCCGTCCGAGGGATCGAAGAGAGCGGTTTGTAGGATCGTCATCAATGGTTCGAGGGACTCCAAGTACGTTCTACACCGACTCGTCTACTTCCGCTGCACTCCCGAGTCAGTAACGATCGTGATCCAAACCATTTATGCATCTTCATATTGTTCCTGGGTGTTCTTGGGCGATTTTTTGTTTTCTACTACGTTTCCCAACAATGGCATCATAGCGGTTCTATGAGTAGATGCAAGTTTCGATCTAGATCACATACGGATGTGAGGGTTTTGTGTTCTTTCTATGGTTCCCTTCAGTGTTACTTCGGTTTAGTTCATTGACAACATGATGTAGCTTTGTACAAAGTTCTGACAAGTGATTGGCTCTTACTGTCGACGATCTGCTAACAGTTCTTTGGGCTTCATCATAGTCAAGAACAGTGAACCGTCGCGTGCAAAAGAGGGAGATGAAGGAACGATCTTCTAGGGGGTCATGCGTATTTGATGAAGTTTAGTGTGGGGCTAGAGATTTTTAATTAAGTCTCTTCCCTAACACACCCTGAAAGTTAATCCTTTTTAAAAGGGGAATATATTAATATCGCAAAGATACCAATTACACGCAGCCTCTACACCAATAAGAAATCACAAAGACATCCAGTATGCACACAACCCAAAAAGAAAAACAAAAACGAAATGAAAAAAAAAAGGCCTCGTCACAGTGATCAACTCCACTCAGCAGTAGCACACGAATCACCACCAAAGACAACACCCGAAAAAACATAAAAGGCATCCAAAAGCGACGCCTTCAAGAAGGAAATAGTACACAAGCATCATCGTCACCCGATCCAAGATCATAGGTTTTCACCCTGGAGAAAGAACAAGCTTTGAAAACAATACCTTCAATAAGGCAATTGCCAGACACAACCAATGAAGGCTAGACTTTAGGTTTTCACCCTGAAAGTCATGACTCGGCACCCGAGGAGTGATACGTCCATTTTGCATCATGTTTTCATACTATTATTTATAATGTTTTTGATCATTATAAAACTTTCTGATGCAATTCTAATGCCTTTTCTCTCTTAACTTGCAAGCTTTACATGAAGAGGGAGATTGCTGGCAGATGTAATTCCGGACCTGAAAAAGCTATATCAGAGATACCTATTCTGCACAACACCAAATGACCTGAAATTTCACGGATAATTTTTATGGAATATATAAAAATACTGGAGCAAAGAAGTACTAGAGGGGGCCATCTAGTTGCCCACAAGGCAATAGGGTGCGGCCACCCTCTTGGGCGCACCCTGATACCCCTCTGATCTTGAACATGAATATGATTTTTGAGTAGTTACTTTCATTCTCGAGGACATGGGAGAAGTCTTGTTATAAATAATCATGTGAATTTGGTTTTTTTTGATATTTTGATGATATGCATGTTGTTGCTTCCTTTAGTGGTGTCATGTGAATGTCGACTACATGACACTTCACCATAATTGGGCCTAAGGGAAGGCACTGTGGAGTAATAAGTAGATGATGGGTTGCTAGAGTGACAGAAGCTTAAACCCCAGTTTATGCGTTATGTCATAAGGGGCTGATTTGGATCCATATGTTTCATGCTATGGTTAGATTTATCTTAATTCTTATTTCATAGTTGCGGATGCTTGCGAGAGGGGGTAATCATAAGTGGGAGGCTTGTTCAAGTAAGAACAACACTAAAGGACCGGTCCACCCAAATATCAAATTATCAAAGTAGCGAACACGAATCAAACAAACTTGATGAAAGTAACTAGATGATAATTCCCATGTGTCCTCAAGAATGCTTTGCTTGTTATAAGAGAATGTTCCGGCCTGTCCTTTGCTATAAAAAGGATTGGGCTACCTTGTTGCACCTTTGCTACACTTGCTACTTGTTGCTCGTTACGAACTACCTTGCTATCAAACTACCTGTTACCGATAATTTCAGTGCTTGCAGAGAATACCTTGCTGAAAACCGATTGTAATTTCCTTCTGCTCCTTGTTGGGTTCGATACTCGTACTTATCGAAAGGACTACGATTGATCCCCTATACTCGTGGGTCATCAGTTCTCAGGAGTGCTAAGGAGTATGTGCTAGATCAGCCCTTGGGTGATGCACCTACAAACGATGCACCACAAATAGTTGTAGGTGCTTTCACTACTCATAATGATGATTATGAGTTAGTCCAGTGCCTCATGTTGACTTGCATGGATCCTAAACTACAGAAACGTTTTGAACAATCAAATATTGAATTTATAATTCGGTCACTTGATGCTCTATACAAGAACTAGGCAAGGACCGAATGTTTTGAAATAACCAAGGCCTTGATTGAATGCAAGATGGCAAAAGGTTCCTCAATGAGTGAGTGTCGGGGGGGGGGGGGGGGCCCCCGGGTAGGAAAATCTAGACCTGAAATTTTTCCAAAACAACTGGGCGGCAAGCACCCTGCCACCCGGCTTCCCCCGCTAACCGACCGTCCAACTCTGGGTCGTCTGGGTGTGGCACTAAGGCTTGACCCGGCCGGGTTGGCTCTAGCCCAGGCCGACAAGATGACCAGACAACCCCCTCCCTCAGCGGGTGGACGTGGCTATAGTGCACCGTACCTGTCGCCCCCGACTGAGGCATGCATGTCTAAAGTGCACTCGAAGGCCATGTCCCGGAGTTAGCGGCGGCGACCCGACATGGTCCTGTAGCGACTCAGCGCCCGCCACCCTGTGACATGAGCAACGACGTGCTACAGTGATGGGCCATCGATGGGACCCGCACCCGGCGAGTCCTGGCAGCCGACGGGCCCTACTGGTCAGTGCGAGACGATGACACCAGGGTCCCACATCCATGTATCTTTACCATTGTAGCCTTGGGGGGCCAGCCTATAAGATCCCCTAGGATACCTCCATGCAGGGATCTCATCTTCTTCGCCCCACACAAGTCCTTCACACACACACACATACACACACACACATAACCAGGAGAAGGAGAGAGCTAGTGCTTCTTCCTCCTCCCCTCAAACAGCTCCTAGAGCGCTTTGTAGTCTCTCAGTGTGATCCATCTAGTAGATTGCTACTTGTGAGCTGCGTTGGGATTTCCCCGAAGAGGAGAAGATGATGCGATACAATAGAGGTAAGTATTTCCCTCAGTTGTGAAACCAAGGTTATCAATCCAGTAGGAGAACCAAGCAACAACTAGTGAACAACACCTGCACGCAAACTACAAATACTTGCAACTCAACACGAACAAGGGGTTGCCAATCCCTTGACGGTTACGAGAAAGATTAAATGGTATATTTTTTGATAGATAGGTCAGACAAAAATACAAAATAAAATAAATAAAAGGAAATTGTAGCAAAGTATTTTTTTAGTTTAGTAGATGATAAAAGATAGACCCGGGGGCCATAGTTTTCACTAGAGGTTTCTCTCATAAAATAGCATACGGTGGGTAAACAAATTACTGTTGGGCAACTGATAGAAAAGAAAATAATTATGACGATATCCAAGGCAATGATCATGTATATAGGCATCAGGTCCGAGACAAGTAGACCAGAACGATTCTGCATCTACTACTATTACTCCACACATCGATCGCTATCCAGCATGCATCTAGTGTATTAAGTTCATGGAAGAACGGAGTAACGCCTTAAGAAAGATGACATGATGTAGACAAGATAAACTCACGTATGAAATAAATACCGTCCTTTTACCCTTAATAGCAATGACACATACATGTCATGTCCCTTTCTGTCACTGGGATTGAGCACCGGAAGATCGAACCCACTACAAAGCACCTCTTCCCATGGCAAGATAAATCAATCTAGTTGGCCAAACCAAACCAGTAAATCAGAGAAGAAATACGAGGCTATAACAGTCATGCATGAAAGAGTTTAGAGAAAACTCAAATAATATTCATGGATAGATCTGATCATAAACTCACAATTCATTGGATCCCAACAAACACACCACAAAAAGTCATTACATTGAATAGATCTCCAAGAACACTGAGGAGAACATTGTATAGAAGACCAAATAGAGAGAAGAAGTCATCTAGCTACTAACTATGGACCCATAGGTCCGTGGTAAACTACTCACGCATCATCGGAGAGCAGCAAGGATGATGAAGAGCCCCTTCCGTGATCGAATCCCCCTTAGTGCCGGAAAAGGCCTCCAGATGAGATCTCATGGTTCTGGAACTTCCGGCAGCGGAAAAAGTATTTCGTGGACTCCTTTGTTGGTTTCATGATTTTAGAGAATTTATAGAGGCAAAGTTAGATCGAACGGAGCTACATGGGCCCCATAACATACCAGGGCGCACCTACCCCCTGGGCGTGCCCTGGTGTCTTGTGGGCCCATGGTCCATCGTCTGGTCTTCTCTGAAGCTTCTAGTGTCTCTTTTGTCCAGAAAAAAATCTCCAAAAAGTTTCGTGGCATTTGGACTTAGTTTGGTACTGATATTCTCCGAAACCAAAAGCAAGCAAAAAAACAACAACTGGCACTAGGCACTAAGTTAATAGGTTAGTCCCAAAAAATGATATATAATTGCTTGGAAGTGTATATAAAGCATCCAATATTGATAATATAATGGCATGGAACAATAAAAAATTATAGATACATTGGAGACATATCAAGCATCCCCAAGTTTAATTCTTGCTTGTCCTCGAGTAGGTAAATGATAAAAACAGAATTTTTGATGTGGAATGCTACCTAACATATTCATCATATATTCTTTTCTTTGTAGCATGCATATTTGGACTTGAATGATTCAAAGCAATAGTCTATAATTTGACATGAAGACATCAATACTCAAGCATACTAACAAGCAACCATGTCTTTCAAAATATCAACGCTAAGGAAAGTTATCCCTAGCCCATTATGCTCAATCATTGATCCAGTCATGAAACACACTCAGCATTAGCTATATCCAATGCAAAGTATGACAATATTGCTGTCTAGTTGGTGCTTTTATAAGAGAAAATGGAGACTCAAATTAAAAATAAAATTTGCATAAAAGTAAACAGATAGGCCCTTCTCAAAGGGAAGCAAAGATTTGCAAAGGTGCTAGAGCTCAAGGCTTAAATTAGAGATAAAAATTATTTTGAGAGGCATGTTTTTCCTGTCAATGAAACAACCGAGAATTCCCAGTATCTTCCATGCTAGAAAAATTATAGGCTTCCCAAACAAAAAGTAAAGTTCATTTCCTTTCCACCATTCTTTCACAATCCATGGCTAGCCATATCCACGAGTGCCTTCCATACCAACACTTTACAAGGAATTTATTATCATGGTATTTTTTTTCATTTCAGGACTGAGCATCCTTATTACCTGCCACACTCTCGTGCAATGACAAGTGAATAAACACTCTTCATGAGTATAAAATACCTAGCATGAAAATATTGGCCACCCTATGCCGCTTGATGAGCGGTATGGGCACACAAAACCGAAATTCATTTTGAAAATTAGAGTTGGCACATGCAAATTTACTTGGAATGGCATGGAAATACCACATATAGGTAGGTATGGTCGACTCATATGGAACAACTTTAGGTTTTAGGAGTTGGATGCACAAGCAACATTCCCGCTTAGTACATATGAAGGCTAGCAAATAGATTGAGAAGCGACCAACCAAAAAGCAAAAATGGTCATAAGCATGCATTGAAAATAACTAACACTGAATAATGCACCATAAGTAGGATATAACTTCATTGCATAACTATTGACTTTATGTGCATGCATAGGGAATCACAAACCTTAACACCAATATTCTTACTAAAGCATAATTACTCACCAACATGACTCACATATTACTATCTCCATATCACAAAACTATTGCAAGGAATCAAGTTTATCATATCCAATGATCTATATGAAAGTTTTTATTATACGCCCTTGGATATCCATCACTTCGGGACCAAATTTATATCTTGTGCAAATTAGCATTGCTATTATCAACTCAAAAAAAGATTTAAGTGAAGCATGAGAGTGCAAATATTTCTTCAAAAAATTTCAACTCTCAAAATAATATAAGTGAAGAATGAGAGTATATTTCTTCAAAAAATTTCAACTCTCAAAATAATATAAGTGAAGCATGAGAGTGTATTTCTTTAAAATATAACCACCGCCGTGCTCAAAAAGATATAAGTGAAGTACTAGAGCAACTGTCTAGCTCAAAAGATTTAAGTGAAGCACATAAAGTATTATAGCAAATCATGATATGCGTGTGGCTCTCTCAAACAAGTGTGTTTAACAAGGATGATTGCGACAAACTAAAAAAAAGGAAAGATTCATATAATACACGACGCTCCAAGCAAAGCTCATGATATGTGACGAATAAAAATATAGCTCCATGTAAAATTACCGATGGTCGTTAGAAGAAAGAGGGGATGCCTTCCGAGGCATCCTCAAGCTTAGTTTCTTGGGAGTCCTTGAATATTACCTTGGGGTGCCTCGGGCATTCCCAAGCTTACACTCTTTCCACTCCTTATTCCTTCATCCATCGTGATCTCACCCAAAACTTGAAAACTTCAGTCACACAAAACTCAACAAAACCTCGTGAGATCCATTAGTATAATACAAAAAATCACTACTATAAGTACTGTTGCAAACCCATTCATATTTTATTTTTGCATTATATCTATTTTATTTTAACTTCTCCATGGCTTATACCCCCGATACAATCCATAGTTTCAGCAAAACAAGCAAAACAATGCATCAAAAACAGAATCTGTCAAAAAACAGAACAGTTTGTATCAATCTAAACATTGACCATACTTCTGTAACTCCAAAAATTCTGAAAACTTAGGAAAACATGGGAAATTTGTATATCAATCATGTTTAAAAAAATTCAAAATTTATCATGCTCCAGCAATTTTTAACAATTCTGCTACTTGACGCAAAAGTTTCTGTTAATGCGCAGAATCAAAGCAACTATCACCCAAATCATCCCAAAGGCTTTGCTTGGCACAAACACTAATTAAAACACTAAAACACAATCATAATAGTAGCATAATTGTGTGCTTATTGAAAAACAGCAAGGAAACAAAAAAGATAACTATTGTTTTATGCCCCTAGCTAGGCATAATGCATAGTTTCAAGTGTTGTCATCTTTGGTTTTAATAATCTTTGTAGGAGTTTTCTCAGACCCGGGAGGTTCTTTATGCTTCCCATTATTCTCAGGAAGTGAGGCCATTTTGATATCTAAAATATCCAATCACTTATTACATAGAGTAATCAAGGTATTCATGCGATTGACATTTCCACTAATATTCTTGTGGGGTTTGTTGGACTTTTGCAACTCAACCATATTTTTCTGCATATCACCTAATTTGTCTAATATTTGAATCCCCTCTTGAGTAAAAGCAAATCCTTTTTGTGGTGGTGGAACCCCCGATATTCCCTCTGTTATTTCATATGTAGTATTGGCATCACTCTCAATAAAATTCCCATTTGCAGCAAAGTCCAAAAGTTTTCTATGGTGCATGGTTAAACCTATATAGAAATTGCGAAGCAAAATTTTTAGATCTCCTTTTATAGAGCAAACACGGTAAGATCCCATTAACCTATACCAAGCATCCTTAAGATTTTCTCCTTGTTTTTGTTTGAAGTAAAGAACTTCCAAATCCGGTGACAAAGGAGGGATAGTTATGCTAGTCATGATGACAAGGTAAAATGATCAAGCAAAAAGGCAGCTAAAAAACATTTTTTGTATTTTTGTAAAGGCTTTTTAGAAGTGGGGGAGATGAAAATGAGAGGCAAATGACAAATAATGTAAATGTAAGGATATGAACGTTTATGCGTAGGTACTTGATAGTTGTTGATGATGTATCCTCGGCAACAGCGCCAGAAATTCTTCCCGCTACTTGTCAACTGCGTTGGGATTTCTCTGAGGATTGGGCGAGAAGCACACGAGATAAGCTACAGGGAGGGAGGGGAAATGCGACGCAAGACTCGCCGGTCGTGAGGGTTTATATCGTAGGCTGGTAAGCATTGGGATTTTGGGGGATTTCACCGAGTTGGGTGGGAAGCTTGCGCGGGAACCTGCCCAATTGCGCGGGAACGGCTCACTGACGATTCATTGGCGCCACTTCGAGCCGCCGTTTGGCCAAAAGAACGCTCCCACGCGCTGTGCAAGCTTGCGCTGTAAGCCGTCTGCGGCAGCAGGGTGACAAGACGTGCGAGAGGAGGACGAAAGGCCACGTATGCATATGGTTAATAAAAAACGTTTGCGATTTAATTACCTACTATACCCCGTCCTGGTTTATAAGTAGGATTTAACTAATAAAATATGAATGCATGTCGCCAAAGATTATATAGTTTCCAATTATATAATTTTTATAACATGCATTATCATTTTGTTGGTTAAATTAAAGGGCAAGGTATGGCACAGAATATAAAGGGGACTAATAGACCAAGACGAAGGTAGTAGCACATGGCCGCTCTCTACGCAGCGATGCAACTGTCGGCCGGCTTGTAGGCGACCTTTTCCTGCGTGTTCAACTACTCTATGCGTGTGGTTGCTTGCGGTTATGGTGGCTGAGGGAGTCCTGGATTAGGGGGTGTTCGGATAGCCGAACTATGCCTTCAGCCGGACTCCTGGACTATGAAGATACAAGATTGAAGACTCCGTCCCGTGTCCGGAAGGGACTTTCCTTGGCGTGGAAGGCAAGCTTGGCGATACGGATGTTCAGATCTCCTACCATTGTAACCGACTCTATGTAACCCTAACCCTCTCCAGTGTCTATATAAACCGGAGGGTTCTAGTCCGTAGGACAACATACACATCGACAATCATACCATAGGCTAGCTTCTAGGGTTTAGCCTCTCTGATCTCGTGGTAGATCAACTCTTGTAATACCCATATCATCAATATTAATCAAGCATGACATAGGGTTTTACCTCCATCGAGAGGGCCCGAACCTGGGTAAAACTTCGTGTCCCCTGCCTCCTGTTACCATCCGGCCTAGACACACAGTTCGGGACCCCCTACCTGAGATCCGCCGGTTTTGACACCGACATTGGTGCTTTCATTGAGAGTTCCTCTGTGCCGTCGCCGTCAGGCCCGATGGCTCCTACGATCATCAATGGCGATGCAGTCCAGGGTGAGACCTTCCTCCCCGGACAGATCTTCGTCTTTGGCAGCTTCGCACTACGGGCCGATTCACCTGGCCATCTAGAGCAGATCGAAAGCTACGCCCCTGGCCGTCAGGTCAGATTCGGAAGTTTAAACTACACGGCCGACATCCGCGGGGACTTGATCTTCGACGGATTCGAACCACTGCCGAGCGTGCCGCACTGTCACGACGAGCATGATCTAGCTCTGCCGCCGAACAGTGCCCTGGAGGCCGCACCCGCATCGGCTCCGACCCCTAGTTCGGAGCCGACCGCGCCGATCGAGGATGGGCGGTTGGACGCCACCTCGGGGGCTGCGATCCCAACGGCGGTTGAGCCGAACACCAGCCCCGTACTCTGCAAGACTCGTGACTCCATGGAGCCGGACTCTTCTCCGGACTCCGAACCCTCCGTGCCCGTGCCGAGCGAATCCGATTGGGCGCCGATCATGGAGTTCACGGTCGCGGACGTCTTTCAGCACTCGCCTTTCGGCGATATCTTGAAATCACTAAAGTCTCTCTCTTTGTCAGGAGAGCCCTAGCCGGACTACGGTCAGCAAGGTTGGGGTACGAACGACAAAGAAATTCAAAACTCACCCACCACCCACTTTGTAGCCACTGTCGACGACTTAACCGACATGCTCGACTTCGACTCCGAAGACATCGATGGTATGGACACCGATGAAGGAGATGATGAAGAACCAGCGCCTACTAGGCCCTGGAAAGCCACCTCGTCATATGACATATACATGGTGGACACCCCAAAAGAGGGAGAGGGCGATGGAACAGTGGAGGATGACCCCTCCAAGAAATAGCAAAAGCGCCGGCGTCAGTAGCGCCGCTCAAAATCCCGCCAACACAAAAACGGCGATTCCAGCACGGGAGATAATAATACCCCGGAAAGCACCGAAGAACATCCCCCCGAGCAAGATTTAGCATAGGGGGGGTGAATAAACCAGCCCCCATGGGAGAGCGGCTGACAGAGAGGTCGAGGACGATAATCATATGCCTCCCTCCGAAGACGAGGCAAGCCTCGATGATGACGAATTCGTCGTGCCAGAGGATCCCGTCGAACAAGAGCGTTTTCAACGCAGGCTTATGGCCACGGCAAGAAGCCTCAAGAAAAAATAGCAACAGCTTCAAGCTGATCAAGATCAGCTAGTCGATAGATGGACTGAAGTCCTTGCGGCCGAAGAGCATAAACCCGAACGCCCCTCCAAGTGCTACCCAAAGCGCAAGTTGCTACCCCGATTAGAGGAGGAAGCACTCGACGCGACCGACAGGCCACCTCGTGGCCGCGACAGAGAGGCCTCATGGCCCTCCACCCAAGCCGCAGCCCGTACCAAGGCACGGGAATATGCGCTGGACTTACGTAATATGTTGGAGGAAAAGGCAAGGCAAACAAGATCGATCTATGGATCACGTGGGCGCCCCACGGCTCGAGACGGTAACCATCACGCCGGTCACAAATTCGGCAGGGCCGAACACAGTAGACAAAGCTCATTGGAGCTACGTCATGATATAGCCCAGTACAGAGGCGCCGCACACCCATTGTGCTTCACAGACGAAATAATGGATCATCAAATCCCCGAGGGTTTCAAACCTGTAAACATTGAATCATATGATGGCTCAACAGATCCCGCGGTATGGATCAAGGATTATCTCCATATCCACATGGCCCGCGGCGATGATTTCCACGCCATCAAATACCTCCCACTCAAGCTTAAAGGACCAGCCCAGCAGTGGCTTAACAGCCTGCCAACAGGGTCAATCAGCTTTTGGGAGGACCTAGAAGCCGCATTCCTCGACAATTTCCAGGGCACTTATGTGCGACCCCCAGACGCTGACGACCTAAGCCACGTAATTCAGAAGCCAGACGAATCGACCAGGTAATTCTGGACACGGTTCCTAACAAAGAAAAATCAAATACTCGACTGTCCGGATGCAGAGGCCTTAGCAGCCTTCAAGCATAATATCCGTGATGAGTGGCTTGCCCGGCACCTAGGACAGGAGAAGCCAAAATCTATGGCAGCACTCACGGCACTCATGACCCGCTTTTGCGCGGGAGAAGACAGCTGGCTTGCTCGTAGCAACAATATGACCAAGAACCCTGGTCGTTCGGACACCAGGGACATTAGTGGCAGGTCGCGTCGCAACCAGCAGAAGCGCCGCATCAACGGCGACAATGCTAAGGATACGGCAGTTAATGCCAGATTCAGAGGCTCTAAATCTGGTCAGCAGAAAAAATCATTCAAAAGGAATCCTAGGGGTCCGTCCAGCTTGGACCGAATACTCGACCGCTTGTGCCAAATACATGGCACCCCCGAAAAGCCGGCCAATCACACCAACAGGGACTGTTGGGTGTTCAAGCAGGCAGGCAGATTAAGCACCGACAATGAGGACAAGGGGCTGCATAGCAACGACGACGAGGAGCCCTGGCCGCCGAACAACAATGGACAGAAGGGTTTTCCCCCACAAGTGCGGACGGTGAACATGATATACGCCACCCACGTCCCCAAGAGGGAGCGGAAGCGCGCGTTAAGGGACATATACGCGGTAGAGCCAGTCGCCCCAAAGTTCAACCCATGGTCTTCCTGCCCAATCACCTTTGATCGAAGAGACCATCCCACTAGCATCCGTCATGGCAGATTCGCCGCATTGGTTCTCGACCCAATTATTGACGGATTTCATCTCACTAGAGTCCTTATGGACGGCGACAGTAGCCTGAACCTGCTTTACCAGGATACAGTGCGGAAAATGGGCATAGATCCCTCGAGGATTAAGCCCACCAAAACGACCTTTAAAGGCGTAATACCAGGTGTAGAGGGCAGCTGTACCGGCTCAGTCACACTTGAAGTGGTCTTCGGATCTCCGGATAATTTCCGAAGCGAGGAGTTAATCTTCGACATAGTCCCGTTCCGCAGTGGCTACCATGCACTGCTCGGGCGAACCGCATTCGCCAAGTTCAATGTGGTCCCGCACTACGCATACCTTAAGCTCAAGATGCCAGGCCCTCGAGGAGTAATTACGGTCAATGGAAACACCGAACGCTCCCTCCGAACGGAGGAGCACACGACGACCCTTGCAGCGGAAGTACAAAGCAGCCTCTCCTGGCAGTTCTCCAATCCGGCCATTAAACGTCCGGACACAGTCAAGCGCGCCCGGAGTAACCTACAACAAGACCGCCTGGCACGTTTCGAGCAGGCGTAGCAATGCGGCCCCAACCCCAACCCCCGCAAAAAGGCGATGCCAGTACTTTGTGTACATAACTACGCTCTAGAAATACCATGGGCATAGGGGGAGGGGCACCATCACGGCACGCCCAAAACACGGCTTAAACCGCACCAGGGGCTGCCGATTTTTTAATATACTTTTCTCTTACTTCCAGGACTCTACTCTTCGGAAGGCTTGTTCAGCAGTTCAATTGCCGCACAAACGTTGCAAGGACCAGGGAAGCAGACAAGCCATGCCGCATTACGGAAATCCCAGGTGGTCTCTATCACGAGCAGTATACCTGTTTTGCATACTATTCCGCAGCTTGCCCCTGGAGCAGACATGTTAAATAGTCCAACTTTTCGTTTATCGCATCACTTGTATCGTTCTGCTTTGATCGCAGCTATTTTAATGAACAATGCATAGCTTTTGTCTATTTTTTGCATTACCTTTTTTTAATATATATATATATATATATATGTTCCTTAATGACATGTTGCACCCGTACACTTTGGTATGGCCAAAATACGCCAGGGGCTTCAGTACCCCTCAACATGGTGTGAGAAGTCCGAGCACTTTAACAAGTGCGGCACCCCGAACTTATAGCATTATATGCATCGGCTCCGAATCATGTCTTGGGTCAATAGTTGGGTTTGCCCGGCTCCTATGTTTTGGTGCCTTACGTTCCGCTATATCGGCTAAGGTAGCACTAGGTGAACCACTGCGATTGTGCCCTAGTTGAGCTGGGCCGAGCATCTCAGTGGAGAAAGCTAAAACTGACTGTCATGATGAAGCGAGAGCTGGTCGTTGTTCGAGAGGTTTTTTCGAGTCCCTAAAGACTTATGCTGCTTCGGGCGAGGAGTCGGCTCTGTCCGGCCAAGGCGTGGATAGCGCCCCGAAATCAGTCTTCCGAATACTAGGGGCTTCGCCGAAATTTAAAATTATAGAATTCTATGGCTAAGTGAGAGTGTTCACGCATTATAGTCCGATTGCCTTGTTCGTTGGGCTGAGCGCCTCCCTCGAAGGACCCAAATATGGGAAAAAGAGCGCCCAGGTTTATCCCCGAACACCCCAGCACTAGCGGCACGGGGGCAGAAGCCGACGACTCGCCATCTCTCAGTATTGATAAACAGCCGCACAGAAGGTAATATTTTAAATTCAAGCAGCAGTGCTTAGTGCATATGAACAAGTTTTCAGCGCACAGGATAACACGAGCGGGTTTTACTCAAAATATACATCCTTGGTACATTCATCCGCAACAAGGCGGGCACCCTTCAGAACATCCTTATAATAATTCTCGGGCTTGCGTTGCTCTTTCCCAGGTGGTGGCCCGTCCTTCACAAGCTTCTCGGCATCCAGCTTGCCCCAGTGCACCTTAGCACGGGCAAGGGCCCTACGGGCACCTTCAATGCAGACGGAGCGCTTGATGTCTTCAAGCCTCGGACAGGCCTCCACCAGCCGCCGCACCAGCCCGAAATAGCTCCCAGGCAGAGCCTCTCCAGGCCACAGCCGAACTAGGAGGCCCTTCATGGCCTGTTCGGCCGCCTTGTGGAGCTCGACCAGTTGCTTCAGCTGGTCGCTCAGGGGCACGGGGTGTCCGGCCTCAGCGTACTGAGACCAGAACACCTTCTCCGTCGAGCTTCCCTCCTCGGCTCGATAGAATGCGGCGGCATTGGATACACTCCGGGGAAGATCTGCGAACGCTCCTGGAGAGCTCCGGATTCGGGTAAGTAATAGGTAACTCACGTTTATGTGTTTGCTTTGCATAAAGAATGCCTTACCCGCCGCAATCTTCTTCGCCTCATCCAACTCCTAGAGGGTCTTCTGGGATTCGGCCTTGGCAGATTTGGCATTTTCAATAGGCACCGCAAGCTCGGACGCTTGCGTCTTCGAGTCACGCTCTAAACTCTCATGTTTTTCCATGAGAGCCTGAAGCTCTTGCCGCACCTTGCCAACCTCGGCCTCATACTTCGCCCGCTCGGTGCGCTCCAAGGCCGAATTCTTCTCGACCTCGTCCAGCGCTTGCTTAAGGGTCGCCACCTCAGACGTGGCCCCTACAACAGCCACGATAATCCTGTCATTTTTTGCAATCGCACCTTTTTTATATATATATACTTTCAACAAGGTATTTCTTACCTTCATTGTCCTCGAGCTGCTTCTTGGTACGCTCGAGCTCTTGCTCGGACCTTTCGAGGTCCTGCTTTAGCGCGTCCACTTCCGCAGTCAGTGCGGAGGACGCAAGCAGGGTAGCCTACACATGCATATTGACACATTTTTGTTAGACTCCTGCGAATTCTATTTGGTCCTCTATTCGGCTTTTCTTCCCGAATGCCAAACAGAGCATCAGGGGCTACTGTCTATGCGGTACTATTATTTACGCATTCTTTACTTACCTCAAAGCCTGTTAAAAGGCTTGTACAAGCTTCAGTCAGTCCGCTTTTGGCGGACTGAACCTTCTGGATCACCGCACTCATAATAGTGCGGTGCCCCTCGTCGATGGAGGCACCTTGGAGCGCCTCCAACATATTGTCCGGCGCCTCCGGTTGGACGGAGGTCACCGGCACGGTAGGCTTGCTCCTCTTGGAAGGAGGTCGCCCGCCGGACTCTGGAACCTTTGAAGATTCCGGAGCTGTGTCCGGCCTTAAGCCGGACTTGGAGCCCTGGGGGGTTTCCTCCCCTTCACTCCTGGAGTCCGGGAGGTCGCCTTGCGACGCCTCCAGGACCACCTCCTCCCTGCTTGGAACTTGTTGGGACAACACTTCGGTGTCGCCCATAGGGCGGGGGGAGGAAGCCGTCGGAAGCGAGTTCACCTTCAACGAGTCCAGTGAGCCGCTCGACGACGCGTCGAGCCGGTCTTTGGGTGGGCTGCATAAACGTATTCGACATAAGGGAAAGTTGTGCAAAAAATGAATACTATGAATTACTCCGGTATCCGGACACTTATGATTTCGCCAGGGGCTTGGCCCTGGGCTGCCACTCCTCTTCGTTGTCGTCGGCGTCGGTGGAGCAGTCCGGAGGAAGGGTTTTCCCCTTCTTGGACCCTCCGGCCTCCTCAGAGAGGGCGGCCTTCCTTTTATTCTCTCCTCCCGCTGGAGGGGGAGAGGTATCTTCTTCTTCCTCCTCGTCTTCATGAGAGGAAGGCGCTTCGGGACCGTCGGATGACGAATCCGACACCTCCTGGCACCGGGCACTCTTTCGAGTCCCCGTGGCCCTTTTCGTGGCCTTCTTCTCCGGCACCACATAGGGCGCCGGGACCAGCAGCTTCGCTAAGCGAGCATTCGCTGGGCCTTCGGGCAGAGGAGCCGGACAGTTGATCTGTCCGAACGTCACCACCCAATCCTATCAAAGATAAGGGAACTCAGATCCCGCATAGAGTCAAACTATGAAAAACTGATAGCCTATAAAAGGACAAAAACAGCTTACCGCATGAGCGTGATGCTGAGTACTGAATCTGCGATCCTCGGCAGCGGATGCGGGAGCCTCGGCGCCCTTGAAAAGCATCCTCCAGGCATCTTCGTACGTCGTGTCAAAGAGCCTGTTTAGAGTTTGATGCTGCGCCGGGTCGAACTCCCACAGGTTGAAGGCCCGTCGTTGACACGGGAGGATCAGGCGGATGAGCATAACCTGGACTACGTTGACAAGCTTGAGCTTCTTGTCCACCAGGGTTTGGATGCATGTTTGGAGTCCGGTCAGCTCTCCTTTTTTACCCCATGACAGGCCGGTCTCCTTCCAGGAGGTGAGCTGCGTAGGGGGTCCGGACCGAAACTCGGGGGCTGCGACCCATTCGAGGTCGCACGGCTCGGTGATGTAAAACCACCCCGATTGCCACCCCTTCAGGGTCTCCACAAAGGAGCCCTCGAGCCATAGGACGTTGGCCATCTTGCCAACCATGGCATCGCCGCACTCCGCCTGGCTGCCGCGCACCACCTTCGGCTTGACGTTGAAGGTCTTTAGACATAAGCCGAAATGAGGGCGGATGCGGAGGAAAGCCTCGCACACGACGATAAACGCCGAGATGTTGAGGACGAAGTTCGGGGCCAGATCATGGAAATCCAGGCCGTAGTAGAACATGAGCCCCCGGACAAATGGATGCAGAGGGAAGCCCAGTCCGCGGAGAAAATGGGGGAGAAATACCACCCTCTCATGGGGCCTAGGAGTGGGGATGAGCTGCCCCTTCTCGGGGAGTCGGTGCGCGATGTCGCTGGCCAGATATCCGGCCTTCCTCAGCTTTTTTATGTGTCCCTCAGTGACGGAGGAGACCATCCACTTGCCTCCCACTCCGGACATGACTGGAGAAGGTCGAGGTGGTAGTGCGGACTTGGGCGCTGGAGCTCGAGTGCGCAAGAATGGATAGGAAGAGGAGGAAGAAGGCGTGGGTGAAAAGGTGGATCCTTATCCCCTTATATGGATGGACGCGGTTATGTGTCCCCACCAGCCTGGTAAAACTTGCTTATCTCCAAGCGCCGTAATCAAAGGCGCAGTTGGGTTACCCACGCCCGTATTGATGAGAATCCCGAAATGAGGGGACACGATCTCTGCTTCAACAAGACATGCCAAGGAAACCGCCTCGCACAACGCGTTGAGGTGGGATAATTAAATGGATAAAGGCTTGGCCGTGGCGTGTCGCACCATGGAATACGTCAGTAGATTAGATTTGTGTTAATATTATTATTCTCTCTATGGCAATATGTGGAAACTTATTTTGCAGAGCCGGACACTATCTTTGTGTTCAAAATCTTCTATGAAGTACTTGGAGGAGGAACCCGCCTTGCAATGCCGAAGACAATTTGCGCGCCGGACTCGTCGTCATTGAAGCCTAGTTCAGGGGCTACTGAGGGAGTCCTGGATTAGGGGGTGTTCGGATAGCCGAACTATGCCTTCAGTCGGACTCCTGGACTATGAAGATACAAGATTGAAGACTCCGTCCCGTGTCCGGAAGGGACTTTCCTTGGCGTGGAAGGCAAGCTTGGCGATACGGATGTTCAGATCTCCTACCATTGTAACCGACTCTATGTAACCCTAACCCTCTCCGCTGTCTATATAAACCAGAGGGTTCTAGTCCGTAGGACAACATACACATCGACAATCATACCATAGGCTAGCTTCTAGGGTTTAGCCTCTCTGATCTCGTGGTAGATCAACTCTTGTAATACCCATATCATCAATATTAATCAAGCAGGATGTAGGGTTTTACCTCCATCGAGAGGGCCCGAACCTGGGTAAAACTTCGTGTCCCCTGCCTCCTGTTACCATCCGGCCTAGACACACAGTTCGGGACCCCCTACCTGAGATCCGCCGGTTTTGACACCGACAGCGGCCGCGGCACGCTCTGCTCATGTCCTGCCGCGTGCGCTCTGCTCTTGCATCCCACCGGGTGCTCTTTCCTCGTCCCTCCGCGCGCTGCCAGTGTTTGGGGCTGGTGCATGATCATGCACGTTCGTGTGCATGCGTTGCGCTAGGCGTGACATGACGATGTAGTTACCCATTGCAAAAACTGCCATGCGGACGCGCCGAGAATCCAGGCCGCCCAGACCCCATTTATTCTTGCGGCCATTTACCTTCATCTCTCCAGCCACATGGCATAATAAGCACATCCACGATGACAGATACAGAGACTACATCCAGCGGTTCCAATGGCGCTCCCAGCGGCCGACGACGACAACGGCGGGCAGTTTACCATGCATCACATAGTGGACACCCATGTGAGGGGAAGGCCCTCTCGGTGGTGTACACGAACAATCCGGTCTCGGTAGAGAGCTCCATCCAAACTATGGAGCAGTTGCTTGCCGAGGACAAGTACCAAGTGGTCGGCTTCGACCTCGAGTACACCATTGGTCATGCCGGCTCGATCAGAAGGTTGCCATCGCCCAGTTGTGCGTGCGACATGACGTCCTCGTCTACCACTACCACCTGGCCACAAGGCCCGGCGAGCATTTCTCCAGGTTTATCAACAGCTCCCACTATAGTTTCTCTACGGTGGACACCACCAACGATCTAAAAGCGCTCAAGGTTTTGGGCTTTAAATGCCAGAATCTTCTCAACATCCAGGACCACTACAAGGTCTGGGGCAGCAACAACAACAAATAGAACTCCCTGGTTGACCTCGCCTCGACCATCATCGAGCCCTACTACATGAAGATGAAGGATGAGAGCAAGAAGGACAAGAACGCCTGGCACAATGTCTGGCATGAGAGACTGGATGAACAACACATCAAGTACGCGGCCAAGGACGCGTACACAAGCTACGAGATGTACATGCGGATCGTTGACATGAGGGAGTGTCTTCTTCCTTCCCCAGACGAGGGATCGAGTCACAGAGCAGTGGCAGGAGCATCACAAGAAGTAGATGACTAGACGATCGTTTCTCCTAGTTTAGAATGCATGCAATTGTTTATTGAGGTTTGTGCGAATGATCTGTATAGTCACTTATGTAATTGGATGTTTATTTCAGTTATATATATACATGTTATTCTTCGTTAGACAGAGCAAATCACACGGCTTATTAGCAGCAATCGTCTATGTTATTATTGGTCTTCGCACACATTTCTGATTACGAACCTGTTTGCTGCGTATCACACACATCTTGTTCAGTTGAACCGTTTCCATTGTGTTGCCTAATCACACACAGTTCATCCTAGTGAACTGTATGTTGTATATCACACACACCCTCATCTGGCTGCCCATTTCTGTTGTTCTGCATCATCGCAAACAGTTCTTTTGGATTAACCGTTTGCCACTCATCGCACACGCAACTCTCGTATGAACCGTGTTTGATGTCACTACTGAAGGAAATATGCCCTAGAGGCAATAATAAAGTTGTTATTTATATTTCCTTATATCATGATAAATGTTTATTATTCATGCTGAAATTGTATTAACCAGAAATTTGATACATGTGTGAATACATAGACAAAACAATGTCCCTAGTATGCCTCTACTAGACTAGCTCGTTAATCAAAGATGGTTAAGTTTCCTAACCATAGACATGTATTGTCATTTGATGAACAAGATCCCATCATTAGGAGAATGATGTGATGGACAAGGCCCATCTGTTAGCTTAGCATAATGATCGTTAAGTTTTATTGCTATTGATTTGTTCATGACTTATACATATTCCTTTGACTATGAGATTATGCAACTCCTGAATGCCGGAGGAATACCTTGTGTGCTATCAAACGTCACAACATAACTGGGTGATTATGAAGATGCTCTATAGGAATCTCCGAAGGTGTTTGATGGGTTGGCATAGATCGAGATTAGGATTTATCACTCTGAGTATCGGAGAGGTATCTCTGGGCCCTCTCGCTAATGCACATCATGATAAGCCTTGCAAGCAATGTAACTAATGATTTAGTTACGGGATGATGCATTAGGGAATGAGTAAAGAGACTTGCCGATAACGAGATTGAACTAGGTATGAAGATACCAACGATCGAATCTTAGACAAGTAACATACTGATGACAAAGGGAATGACATACGTTGTCATTACGGTTTGACCGATAAAGATCTTCGTAGAATATGTGGGAACCAATATGAGAATCCAGGTTCTGCTGTTGGTTATTGACCAGAGATGTGTCTCAGTCATGTCTACATAGTTCTTGAACCCGTAGGGTCCGCACGCTTAATGTTCGATGACGATTTGTATTATGAGTTATGTGTTTTGGTGACCGAAGATTGTTCGGAGTCTCGGATGAGATCATGGACATGACGAGGAGTCTCAAAATGGTCGAGAGGTAAAGGTTTATATATTGGACGATAGTATTCGGACACCGGAATGGTTCCGGAGTATTTCGGGTACTTATCGGAGTACCGGTGGGTTACCGGAACCCCTCGGGGAATGTAATGGGCCGCATGGGCCTTGGGAGGGAGGCACCCCAGCCCACAAGGGGCTGGCGCACCCCCCACTTGTAAGGGGTCCAAATTGGAGTAGGGAAGGGGGCAGCGCCCCCTTTCCTTCTCCTTCTCCCTCTCCTTCCCCCTTTCCCTCTCTGGTAAAAGGAAGGGGGGATCCAAATTGGACTTGGAGTCCTAGTAGGACTCCTCCCCACTTGGGGGCGCGCCTTGGCTGACCTCCTCTCCTCTCCCTTCTTTATATACGTGGGAGGGGCCGCCTCCTAGACACACAATTGTTCCAAGCCGTGTGCGGCGCCTCCCTCCACCGTTTACTCCTCTGGTCATATTGTCGTAGTGTGCTTAGGCGAAGCCCTGTGTGGATCACTTAACCATCACCGTCACCACGCCGTCGTGCTGACAAAACTCTCCCTCGACACTTTGTTGGATCAAGAGTTCGAGGGATGTCATTGAGCTGAACTTGTGCAGAACTCGGAGGTGTCGTACGTTCGGTACTTGATCGGTTGAATCGAGAAGATGTTTGACTACATCAACCGCGTTAAACTAACGCTTCTTCTTTCGGTCTACGAGGGTACTTGGACGCACCCCCCCTCTCGTTGCTATGCATTTCCTAGATAGATCTTGCGTGATCGTAGGAATTTTTTTGAAATTGGATGCTACGTTCCGCAACAGTGGCATCCGAGCCAGGTCTATGCGTAGATGATATGCACGAGTAGAAAACAAAGAGTTGTGGGCGATCATAGTCATACTGCTTACCACCAACGTCTTATTTTGATTCGGTGGTATTTTTGGATGAAGCGTCCCAGACCAACCTTACATGACCACGTTCATGAGACCGGTTCCACCGACGGATATGCAAGTTGTTTTGCATAAAGGTGGCTGGTGGGTGTCCGTTTCTCCAACTTTAGTTGAATCGAATCTGACTACGGCTGGTCCTTGTTGAAGGTTAAAACAACAAACTTGACGAAACATCGTTGTGGTTTTGATGTGTAGGTAAGAATGGTTCTTACTAGAAGCCCGTAGCTGCCACGTAAAACTTGCAACAACAAAGTAGAGGAAGTCTAACTTGTTTTTAAAGGGCATGTTGTGATGTGATATGGTCAAGACATGATGTGATATACATTGATGTATGAGATGATCATGTTTTGTAAAAGTTATCGGCAACTGGCAGGAGCCTTATGGTTGTCATTTTATTATGAAATGCAATCGCCATGTAATTGCTTTACTTTATCACTATGCGTTAGCGATAGTTGTAGAAGCAATAGTTGGCGAGACAACAACGACGCTATGATGGAGATCAAGGTGTCAAGCCAGTGACAATGGAGATCATGACGGTGCTTTGGAGATGGAGATCAAAGGCACAAGATGATGATGACCATATCATGTCACATATTTTGATTGCATGTGATGTTTATCTTTTATGCATCCTATTTTTCTTAGTACAGCGGTAGCATTATAAGATGATCCCTCACTAAATTTCAAGGTATAAGTGTTCTCCCTGAGTATGCACCGAGACACCACGTGATGATCGGGTGTGATAAGCTCTACGTTCACATACAATGGGTGCAAGACCGTTTTGCACGTGCGGAATACTCGGGTTAAACTTGACGAGCCTAGCATGTACAGACATGGCCTCGGAACACTGGAGACCGAAAGGTCGGATGTGAATCATATAGTAGATATGATCAACATAGAGATGTTCACCATTGAAAACTACTCCATATTACGTGATGATCGGACATGGTTTAGTTGATATGGATCACGTGACCATTTAGATGACTCGAGGGATGTCTATCTAAGTGGGAGTTCTTAAGTAATATGATTAATTGAACTTAATTTATCATGAACTTAGTGCAGATAGTTTTTGCATATCTATGTTGTAGATCAATGGCCCGTGCTACCGTTCCCTTGAATTTTAATGCGTTCCTAAAGAAAGCTAAGTTGAAAGATGATGGTAGCAACTACATGGACTGGGTCCGTAACTTGAGGATTATCCTCATTGCTGCACAGAAGAATTATGTCCTTGATGCACTGCTAGGTGAAAGGCCTGCTGCAGGAGCAACTGCTGATGTTATGGACGTTTGGCAAGCTTGATCTGATGACTACTCGATAGTTCAGTGTGCCATGCTTTACGGCTTAGAACCGGGACTTCAAAGACGTTTTGAACGTCATGGAGCATACGAGATGTTCTAGGAGTTGAAGTTAATATTTAAAGCAAATGTCCGAGTTGAGAGATATGAAGTCTCCAACAAGTTCTATAGCTGCAAGATGGAGGAGAACAGTTCTGCCAGTGAACACATACTCAGAATGTCTGGGTAACATAATGACTTGACTCAGCTGGGAGTTAATCTTCCGGATGATAGTGTTATTGACAAAGTTCTTCAACCACTGCCACCAAGCTACAAAGGCTTTGTGATGAACTATAGTATGCAAGGGATGGATAAGACAATTCCTGAGCTCTTCGCTATGCTCAAAGCTACGAAGGTAGAAATCAAGAAAGAGCATCAAGTGTTGATGGTTAACAAGACCACTAGTTTCAAGAAAAAGGGCAAGGGAAAGATGGGGAACTTCAAGAAGAATGGCAAGAAAGTTTTCACTCCTGGGAAGAAGCCCAAGTCTGGACCTAAGCCTGAAACTGAGTGCTTCTACTGCAAAGGGACGGGACACTGCAAGCGGAACTGCCCCAAGTATTTGGCGGATAAGAAGGATGGAAAGTGAACAAATGTATATTTGATATACATGTTATTGATGTGTACCTTACTAATGCTCATAGTAGCGCCTGGGTATTTGATACTGGTTCTGTTGCTCATATTTGCAACTCGAAACAGGGGCTATGTATTAAAAGAAGATTGGCTAAGGACGAGATGACGATGCACGTCGGAAATGGTTCCAAGGTCGATGTGATCGCCGGCGGCATGCTACCTCTACATCTACCTTTGGGATTAGTTTTAGACCTAAATAATTGTTATTTGGTGCCAACGTTGAGCATGAACATTATATTTAGATCTTGTTTGATGTGAGACGGTTATTCGTTTAAATCAGAGAATAATGGTTGTTCTATTTATATGAGTAATATCTTTTATGGTCATGCACCCCTGAAGAGTGGTCTATTTTGTTGAATCTCGATCGTGGTGATACACATATTCATAATATTGATGCCAAAAGATGCAAAGTTGATAATGACAGTGCAACATATTTGTGGCACTACCGTTTAGGTCATATTGGTGTAGAGCGCATGAAGAAACTCCATGCGGATGGACTTTTGGAATCACTTGATTATGAATCATTTGATGCTTGCGAACCATGCCTCATGGGCAAGATGACTAAGACTCCGTTCTCCGGAGCAATGGAGCAAGCCACTGACTTATTGGAATTAATACAAACCAATGTATGCGGTCCGATGAGTGTTGAGGCTCACGGCAGGTATCATTATTTACTGACCTTCACAGATGATTTGAGCAGATATGCATATATCTAGTTAATGAAACACAAGTCTGAAACATTTGAAAAGTTCAAAGAATTTCAGAGTGAAGTGGAAAATCATTGTAACAAGAAAATAAAGTTTCTACGATCTGATCGCGGAGGCAAATATTTGAGTTACGAGTTTGGTCTTCATTTAGAACAATATGGAATAGTTTCGCAACTCACGCCACCTGGAACACCACAGGGTAATGGTGTGTCCGAATGTCGTAACCATACTTTATTAGATATGGTGCGATCTATGATGTCTCTTACCGATTTACCACTATTATTTTGGGGTTATGCATCAGAGACAACTGCATTCACATTAAATAGGGCCCCATCTAAATCCGTTGAGACGACACCGTATGAACTATGGTTTGGCAAGAAACCTAAGCTATTGTTTCTTAAAGTTTCGGGTTGTGATGCTTATGAGAAAAAGATTCAACCGGATAAGCTCAAAACCAAATCGGAGAAGTACATCTTCATAGGATACCCAAAATAAACTGTTGGGTACACCTTCTATCACAGATTCGAAGGCAAGATATTTGTTGCTAAAAATGGATCATTTCTAGAGAAGGAGTTTCTCTTGAAAGAAGTGAGTGGGAGGAAAGTAGAACTTGATGAGGTAATTGTACCTTCTCTTGAATTGGAAAGTAGTTCATCACAGAAAACTATTCCCGTGATACCTACACCAATTAGTGAGGAAGCTAATAATGATGATCATGAAACTTCAGATCAAGTTACTACTGAACCTCGTAGGTTAACCATAGTAGGTTCCGCACCTGAGTGGTACGGTAATCCTGTTCTGGAAGTCATGTTACTAGACCATGACGAACCTATGAACTATGAGGAAGCGATGATGAGGCCAGATTCCGTGAAATGGCTTCAGGCCATGAAATCTGAGATGGGATCCATGTATGAGAACAAAGTGTTGAGTTTGGTTCACTTGCCCGATGATCGGCAAGCCATAGAGAATAAATGGATCTTCAAGAAGAAGACTGACACCGATGGTAATGTTACTGTCTACAAAGCTCGACTTGTTGCGAAAGGTTTTCGATAAGTTCAAGGAGTTCACTACGATGAGACCTTCTCACCTGTAGCGATGCTTAAGTCTGTCCGAATCATGTTAGCAATTGCCGCATTTTATGATTATGAAATCTGGCAAATGGACGTCAAAACTGCATTCCTTAATGGATTTCTTAAAGAAGAGTTGTATATGATGCTACGAGAAGGTTTTGTCAATTCTAAAGGCGCTAACAAAGTGTGCAAGCTCCAGCGATCCCTTTATGGACTGGTGCAAGCATCTCGGAGTTGGAATATACACTTTGGTAGTGTGATCAAAGCATATGGTTTTATATAGACTTTCGGAGAAGCCTGTATTTAAAAGAAAGTGAGTGGGAGCTCTGTAGCATTTCTAATATAATATGTGGATGACATATTGTTGATTGGAAATGATATAGAATTTCCGGATAGCATAAAAGGATACTTGAATAAAAGCTTTTCAATGAAAGACCTCGGTGAAGCTGCTTATATATTAGGCATCAAGATCTATAGAGATAGATCAAGATGCTTAATTGGACTTTCACAAGGCACATACCTTGATAAAGTTTTGAAGAAGTTCAAAATGGACCAGTCAAAGAAAGGGTTCTTGCCTGTGTTACAAGTTGTGAAGTTGAATCAGACTGAATGCCCGACCACTGTAGAAGATAGAGAGAAAATGAAAGTCATTCCCTATGCCTCAGCCATAGGTCCAATCATGTATGCAATGCTATGTACCAGACCTGACGTGTGCCTTGCTATAAGTTTAGCAGAGAGGTACCAAAGTAATCCAGGAGTGGATCACTAGATAGCGGTCAAGAACATCCTGAAATACCTAAAAAGGACTAAGGATATGTTTCTCGTTTATGGAGGTGACAAAGAGCTCGTCGTAAATGGTTACGTCGATGCTAGCTTTGACACTGATCCAGATAACTCTAAGTCGCAAACCGGATACATATTTATATTGAATGGTGGAGCTTTCAGTTGGTGCAGGTCCAAGCAAAGCGTCATGGAAGGATCTATGTGTGAAGCGGAGTACATAGCTGTTTCAGAAGCAGCAAATGAAGGAGTCTGGATGAAGGAGTTCATATCCGATCTAGGTGTAATACCTAGTGCATCCTGTCCAATGAAAATCTTTTGTGACAATACTGGAGCAATTGCCTTAGCGAAGGAATCCAGATTTCACAAGAGAACCAAACACATCAAGAGACGCTTCAACTCCATCCATGATCAAGTCAAGGAGGGAGACATAGAAATTTACAAAAATACATATGGATCTGAATGTGGCAGACCCATTGACTAAGCCTCTTCCACGAGCAAAACATGATCAACACCAAGACTCCATGGGTGTTAGAATCATTACAATGTAATCTAGATTATTGACTCTAGTGCAAGTGGGAGACTGAAGGAAATATGCCCTAGAGGCAATAATAAAGTTGTTATTTATATTTCCTTATATCATGATAAATTTTTATTATTCATGCTAAAATTTTATTACTCGGAAACTTGATACATGTGTGAATACATAGACAAAACAAAGTGTCCCTAGTATGCCTCTACTAGACTAGCTCGTTAATCAAAGATGGTTAAGTTTCCTAACCATAGACATGTGTTGTCATTTGATGAACGGGATCCCATCATTAGGAGAATGATGTGGTGGACAAGACATGATGTGATGGACAATACCCATCCGTTAGCTTAGCATAATGATCGTTAAGTTTTATTTCTATTGATTTCTTCCTGACTTTTACATATTCCTTTGACTATGAGATTATGCAACTCCCAAATGCTGGAGGAATACCTTGTGTGCTATCAAACATAACAACATAACTGGGTGATTATAAAGATGCTCTACAGGTATCTCCGAAGGTGTTTGTTGGGTTGGCATAGATCGAGATTAGGATTTGTCACTCTGAGTATCAGAGAGCACTACAAAATAAATACACTTCCGTGAAGATACATGTTTGTCACAGTAGGTCATGTTTTCTGTCGTGCATGTACATCCATGACGATTTTACGATAGAATCAAGATAGTCATACCTGTGCTGTCGTAGAAGTGTTCCTTGACGTTACCAAAATTATCATCACGGAAGTGTCCACTTCCAGGACGATAAATGGCTCGTCATGGAAATGTTTTCGTCAAGGGTAACCGACATGTGGCATCGACCATAATGGGTCGCTGTTAAGCTCGGGTCTGGTTTTGGATCCGATAACCCGTTAACAGCCAGGACCAATGTCGGTGTACTAGAGTAGGGGTACCCTAGTATCCCGAACATTGTGCACGGGCAGTCGCAACATCCCGCGGCAAGGCTTGCCGGGTGAACGCCAAGGTCCTCCGTGGTTCCTTTGGAGCCATTCAAGGACAAAGTATCCAAGCCAAGGAGACAAGACCCCGACAAGAGGAGCTTGCCAGGAAGGCCAACCAAGGCATCTCAAGGAACTTGCCGCGACGCGCCACGCGTCCCGGCAAGGCCCGGTGAGCGACAAGCTCCCGGACGCGACAAGACAACGACCGCGGCAAGGCGCTTGCCGCGGCAAGCCACCACTCTGTGTCCGTGCTCCAGCACATCCACCAATGTGTCGCTCTGGGACCCTTCCAGGCGTACGTGGCGGGAGGCTGTGCAGCCAGCGGTGCACGGTGGCAAACGGCGCTGACAAGATTGCCATCGTGGCGAGCGGTGGCGTCCCTGACGATCCCCTTTTGCACTATTTAGGCGACGCAGACGGGCATTTAATGCCCTGGTCCCCTGCCGTCAGGGTTAGGTATGATACACTGTAGCAGGTAGCTGTACCAACCGCAACACCTTTCCATTTTTACCCTTGTCTATGTTGCCACCTGTCGGTGACCCCTTGAGCATATAAAAGGAGGCCCATGCGCAACGTAGAGGGGGGGGGGAGAGGAAGGGAACACTCACGCTCGGTCTCGTTAGCTGCTGGGGTGTACTGTAGCACTCCGCGCTCCCGAGCAAGAACTCAATACAAACCACAAAGCAGGAGTAGGGTTTTACGCATCCGTGCGGCCCGAACCTGGGTAAACTGCTCGTGTGCTTCGCCTCGATCCGCTCTTCGTGCGACCCTCGCCCCCCGCCGAACCGAAAGGGACTCGGTCCGCCGGTCCCATAGGTGCTCGTGGATTAGTCGCTGAGAAGCTGTCTGCGCAGGAGGGCGAGCTGGTGCAGCGGAAAGTTAACCTCGACGGCCACGAGGAGGAGCTTGCTGCGCATGAGCAAAAATTCGGCGGAGCCCTTAAGCAAGCAGAGGATGCTGCCGCAGTTGCCGAGGCCGCCAAGAAGGTCCTGGAGACGAAGGTGGCGCAGCTGGAGGCCGATCTCAAGGCGAGTGGTGAAGAGCTTGCCGCGCTCAAGCGTGAGCGGGAGAAGGACGCCCACAGCAACTCAGAGCTGCAAGTTCGTTTCGCCAAGAAGGGAAAAGAGCTTAGCGCCGCCAAGGACTCCAACACAGATCTTGAGTTGAAGCTGACCGCTTTGACCAAGACGCTAGACGGCGCCAGGGAGCAGGAGGTGGCCTTGAAGGAGGAGATCAAGGGCGACAAGGCGCTGCTGGCGAGTGCTGCCGCCGCCCAGAATGCTTTTAGGGAGAAAGTGGAGAACTGGACGGAGGGTCTCGTGAATGCTGCCGCAGATATCGATAGGGAGCTGGCGCAGCTGGGGGTGGAGGATCTCGGGTAACGGCAATCTTCAGCCTGTCGTCTTCCGGGGCCACGTCACTCCAATCGCTGCCGCGTGCTACTGGGGCTTGGTGCCGGGTGGTAAATGGCTGCGGGTTCTCCTCAACAATCTAGCACCAGTCTGCTCTCCATTCCTCCCACTTGCCGCGGAACTCTCCCTCCAGATAAGTGTCCTTCTTGCCGGCCCTCGAGATCCAGGCGATTCCGCCGGATAAAGGCTCTCCTCTCTCTACTCGGGGCATAAAGAAGTGGCGAAAAAGGGCTACATTGGGATAGACTCCGACAAAGTTTTCGCAGAGATGTGCGAAAACTGCCATGGTCAGAACAGCATTGGGGGTGAAGTCAAGGAGGCGGAACCTGTAGGTGTTCATAATATCGCAGAAAAACTCAGAGAAGGGCGGGCAAAGCCCGTAGTAGAAGAACAAGGCGAAGAAAGGATATCCGTTTGGAGCCATTTTCCAAGCGGCGGCTGGAAGTACCTTCGTGCACGGATGCGCTCGCGTCTCCGTCGACCAGAAGAGGTAGTAATTCTCCCTCAGCTCCCTCGCGGCGAGCTTGGGGGGGAAGATTGCCCGCTCCTTTCGTAGCGCCGCAAGCCGCTGCGCCTCGGTCGACTTCACAACCTTCCCTTTGTCGGCTCTCGGAGCCATGGCGGAAGTGGTGGAGGAGGTCGACGGCGTTGGTGGTGCTGGTGGCGATGGGGGGCGGGGCGCTGCTCTCTTTCAGCTTTGGGAAGACGAGGGAGCGGCGGAGGTTTCCGAGATTGGAGTAGCAACCGGCGAATGGGCAAACTACCCCTGTTTCCCATGCTTATAAAGAGGGAGGGGGCGGACGTTCCGCCTTCCCGAATAAAGAAACCACCCATGATCTATCCCACGACGCCGCATTCAACGCGTGCCCTTCGGGGAGGGCGCGGTGGATACGGGGAGAGATACGGCGTAACCCAGGCCGCGCGTGCCCGTGCCCTGTTTTGGGCCTGGCCCAACAGCGCTCGGCACCGTGTATGGCCCAGGCCCAGGGGCTCCTGTCGGTGTACTAGAGTAGGGGTACCCTAGTATCCCGAACATTGTGCACGGGCAGTCGCAGCATCCCGCGGCAAGGCTTGCCGGGTGACCGCCAAGGTCCTCCGTGGTTCCTTTGGAGCCATTCAAGGACAAAGTATCCAAGCCAAGGAGACAAGACCCCGGCAAGAGGAGCTTGCCGGGAAGGCCAACCAAGGCATCTCAAGGAACTTGCCGCGACGCGCCACGCGTCCCGGCAAGGCCCGATGAGCGACAAGCTCCCGGACGCGGCAAGACAACGACCGCGGCAAGGCGCTTGCCGCGGCAAGCCACCACTCTGTGTCTGCGCTCCAGCACATCCACCAACGTGTCGCTCTGGGACCCTTCTAGGCGTACGTGGCGGGAGGCTGTGCAGCCAGCGGTGCGCGGTGGCAAACGGCGCTGACAAGATTGCCATCGTGGCGAGCGGTGGCGTCCCTGACGGTCCCTTTTGCACTATTTAGGCGACGCAGACGGGCATTTAATGCCCTGGTCCCCTGCCGTCAGGGTTAGGTATGATACACTGTAGCAGGTAGCTGTACCAACCGCAACACCTTTCCATTTTTACCCTTGTCTACGTTGCCACCTGTCGGTGACCCCTTGAGCATATAAAAGGAGGCCCGTGCGCAATGTAGAGGGGGGGGGAGAGGAAGGGAACACTCACGCTCGGTCTCGTTAGCTGCTGGGGTGTACTGTAGCACTCCGCGCTCCCGAGCAAGAACTCAATACAAACCACAAAGCAGGAGTAGGGTTTTACGCATCCGTGCGGCCCGAACCTGGGTAAACTGCTCGTGTGCTTCGCCTTGATCCGCTCTTCGTGCGACCCTCGGACCCCGCCGAACCGAAAGGGACTCAGTCCGCCGGTCACATAGGTGCTCGTGGATTAGTCCCCCGACAACCAATGAGGATTTTCCACGTATAAAATTGTCATTGGTCGGAGGGAACACGTGTTGGCTCACCATTGGGACAGATGTCATCCATTCATTGGACAGGAGACGCCTATGATACGTCGACACGTGGCATAACCCAACAGAGGCCCATTCAGGTGAAAAGGCCGGCCTGTTTGACTTGGTCAAAAGGTAACGGGCCGGCCCACGGAAAGCCTGTTAACGGTCTGTTCGTATATAGCCCATTTACGGCCCGCTAACTCATGACCCATTATGGCCTATCGGAATTAAGCCCAGTAGCTTCATCTGGGCCGTCCAATATGATTCCAGCCATTGTAACTTCCGGCCCATGTATGGCCCATGATGTCTTTCGGCCCATACGAGGCCATTTGTAATTCTTGGCCCATTAATGGCCCGTGGTGAATCTGGCCTGCAATGAACAGTGTACCACCGCCTTATACCCATTAACGTCCCATTATTCCATTGGGCCGTTTCCAACCCGTGTTATCTTTCAGCCTTCTCAGGGCCCATTTATTCTTGGGCTCATTTCCGGCATTCGGTTACTTACGGCTCGTTACTGGCCTTTTCTGCTTGTGGGCCAAATTCAGCCCGTGGTTACAATCGGCCCGTTTGTGGCCCGTTAATCCGTTGGACCATTTTCATAGCTTCATCAAATATGACCGATTAACGATGGCCCATTATGGTCGGCCCATGAACGGACGATTCCAAATCTAGCCCGTTTACGACCCATAATGCGGTCTGTTATTGGCCCATGTTTGGCCGATCGATCATACGGCTCGTAGAAGGCCCATTGATGCTACGGCCCGTAGAAGGCCCATTGTTTCTACGACCCTTAGAAGGCCCATTGTTTCTACGGCCCGTAGGAGGTCCATGGTAACTACAGTAAATATGTAGCCCATGGTTATTGTGGCCTAGTTTTAGAAAATAGGTTATTGCGGCCAGTAGTAAACCGCGGAAAAAGAACTGCACTGACTACAAGCTAACAAATAAACAAGACAACAAGGAAATAAATAAGCAAGCAACTTATGGTAGGCTATCACGGCTATTACACATATTACATCCACTGGGCATCAAAGTTCGCCACCAGTGCAAATATAGGGAACAAAGTAGCATATCACATACACTGGTTGTCAAAGTTGGTGACCAGTGCAAATAAATGTCGCAGCAAAACGAGTTCAGACCTGAAACCACTTCAGAAGAGCTCAAGAAACAATATCCTAGGTACCCATAAAGCTGGCAAGATGCTTAGCAAGCTTATTAACTTTCTCTTGTTTGGCGCTTAAATCCTCCAACACTTGCTGTTGCACCAGAAAGTATGCATCTGAATTCTGCAGGGACTTCCTCAGTCCTTCAGCTTCCTGTCGCATAACATCTGATCGATGTCTTTCAACTTGAAGTTGAGACTTAAGAAGCCGAACTGATTCAGGCAGCGAGTTTGAAGAGCTGGTGCCAGCAGTAGTTGCCAGTAACTCGAACACTACATCAAGACAGGACTTTGGGGTTGTCTCAGTGTTTTCAATATAGTTTTTATCAGCTTTCTTCGAGACCAACAGGGATGTCTCACTATCTCAAACCTTATCTGCATTACTTCCTTTACCATTGCTAACGGGGGTACTCTTCTCTAATATTTTATCCGCGTTCTAAAAGAGAAACAAACAAACACATCACAGGTTTACCATGTTGTATATGAAACTCATTTTGGTAAACCAGTTTAGTAGTAAGGTGGACAGGATAACAACATGAAACAAACATATATCTATGTAGTATGGTCACTTTATGGTCTATATCATTCTAGTTTATGTTGCCAAATCAAGATAGAGACAGTTCAAATCATATCTGTTTAAGACAAAGCAGCATAGACAAAATATAAGTGTGGGAAACTACACAGCAATAACAATACTTGTAATGTGCATGGCATGAGAACATAACTATTTATTCAATTGAAACTGAAATCAACATAGAGCAAGTTACAACAGCAAACACATTAAAGAAACATGTTTAAAACATACCTGTTGCACCATTGGAGTTTCAATTGCATCCTTCAAATTTGAAATTAGTTGGTATGAGTAAATACAGTGATGCAAGAGCAAAGTAGTATGAACCATAGCTACGGAACCTGACCTAAGAACAATTCTTCTTCTGCTTTAAGAGTTGACTTGGGGTTCGGAGTGGTGGTCCTCGTGCTTTGGGCATTGCAGTTGCCTTACTAACTGCTCGTGTTTGGGTGCTCTGTGGTGGAGACGGTGTTGTGTCAACTCGAACTGGGTTACTATCTGCTGGGGTTGGGGTTAGAAGGGGTGTAGCTGGTTCTCTGTCCAACTAGGTAGGGGTACAATCTGCGTGAGTCTGGGTTATGCGTGGTGGGGCTGGTTCTTGGCAAGTACAACCGTGGTTCTATCTACATCGACAGGTAGCACGATCTTTTCTAAAGATCGTGTTTTTACTCCCACAGATACTGTCATCACCCCCTCCAATTGAAATGGCTGATAAACAAGAAAAGTAATTGAATGTACAGACATTGTAAGATAGACAGGTGCAATGGATAGTAGGGAAGAAAACAAGGCATGAAATAATTCACATTTATGTTGTCTAACCAAACAAAATAGCAGGGCATAATTTCACATATATGATGGCTAATTAAACATGATAGCCTGACACAATTTCACATGTATGATGGCTAACTAAACAGGATAGAATGACATACTTCAAAATATGATGACTATGTAAACAGGATGACATGATATAACTATACGATGTGTCTATTAAAGTGGTTGGCATGCCATAAATCACAAACATGCCGTCGATGGAAACATGATGGCATGATATAATTCATGGATAGAATGACATAATTCAAAATATGATGACTATGTAAACAGGATGAGATGATATACATATATTATGTCTTTAGAAAATGGGTTGGCATGCCATAATTTAGATACATGCTGTCTATGTAAACATCATGGCATGATATAATTCAAATATATGATTTATATACTAAGCAAGTGAGCAGAGGGCAATCGCATATATGATGTGTCAACTAAGGAGATGGCATTCAATATTGTGTATATGATGTAAAAACTAAGCATTGCAATACAACATATGCATGATATATATGAGTAATATAACCCGGCCAAGTTTGAGCATAAACCTCAGGGGGATAATAGGACTGGTCATCTGCCTCCGAATCCTCCTCTAAAGAGCTATCTGTAACAAACAAGATATCTACTTTAGGAGGTAGCATTGTCTGCTTTGAAGACCTTATTTTCACTCCAGATTTCTCGATCACCAATTCAAATGGCTGATGCACAGGAAGAGCAGTTGAATATACAAACATTGTCGACTAATGCAATGAGAAATACAAAAAAGGATGGCATGATATAATTCACATATATGACACTTGGCTAAACAACATGGCATTGCATAATTCACACATATAATGCCTTGCAACAAGATAGCATTACATAATTCACATATATAATGTCTTGCAACAAGATGGCATTGCATAATTCACATATATGGTAATTAGACATTAAACATGTGGCATTCACACAAAGCATGTCTAAACTAAGCAAATGACATAGCAATGCAAGATACCATATGCACGATATGAGCAACATAACCCTGCCAAGTTAGAGCATGCACCTCGGGGGGGGGGGGGATAGGACTGGTCATCTGTCTCTGAATCCTCCTATGAGGAGCTATCCGTAACGAGCAAGATATGCGCTTCGTCAGATATCATTGTCTGCTCTGAAGACCTTGTTTCACTCCAGATTTTTCCATGACCGTGCCGAATGGCTGATGCATTGGAAGAGTAATTGAATGTACTAAAATTGTTGAAAAATTTAATATGTAATAAAAAATGATGGCATGATATAATTCACATATAAGATGAACGGCTAACTAGGTTGGCATTGCAAAATTCACATATATGATGCCTGGCTAAACAACATGGCATTGCATGATTCACATATACTATAAAGAAACTAAACATATGGCATTCACACAAAGCATGTCTAAACTAAGCAGATGACATATTTGATGTATAAAGTAAGCAATGCAAGGCACCATGTACATGATATTACCAACATCAGCATGCCAAGTTAGACCGAAGACCTCAGGAGGTAAA
Source organism: Triticum urartu (assembly GCF_003073215.2). NCBI lineage: Eukaryota > Viridiplantae > Streptophyta > Magnoliopsida > Poales > Poaceae > Triticum > Triticum urartu. Next base: position 541,444,317 of record NC_053025.1, on the reverse strand, counting down.
TAGGAGTGGTCTTCTCCTTATGAATCCCCCTCAGAACAATTATCTTCCTCTTGGTTACAATCTGAAATGGGTGGAGGGGGCCTGCCTTTGCGCCACCATGGAGCGACGTCTGCATGAAATTTTATTGCCACGCAAGGCTCGTATATTTTGCTCTACACATTCATTTCCATTGTGTACAATAACTGACATGCATATGTATAAAAGATAGTGAGATTATGTAAGGAGTGCATGCACAAATCCGGAGTGATGGTAGCAAACTGTGGATAGACCCAAAACCAATGATAGCAGGCAGATAATAGCTTTAGTTAAAAAATACAGATAATGGATCCTTCAATGTTTGTTTGCACCCAACATGAAACTCATAGTAGACACCCGAGATTAACCAGATAGTAGATAGATAGTACTGATTGCTGCCCCAATATGTACCCCACAACTATTTAAAAACTCAAGTTTTAGCATTAGTTTGTGTCAGGACCGGTTTTTCGGGATATTAATTTCCCAAAAGCGGCCCTTGTGCTCACCAGCCCCCAGGATTACTGTTAGCTGATGAGACACCAACTTGTTACAGAAATTCCAAGCAAAGTACAAAATATGTAGTACAAGACCATTCTGGCCTATGGGTACAACAATTGGTCTCTAGTGGTTGATGGCGGAAGCGGTTTGCGGATCATCAGCGTCTATGGAACTCCGTTTCCCACAGGAACAGCTGACCAAGATAACTCCTATCTTCGCGAGGTTGCTATCCTCATTGCGTAGGTTCCGGGGCTATCATCGCAACGCTCCTTTCCACTCAAGGAATCTGGCCAAGACAATAGCCAGGGACAAGCCAGTGAGTACTTTGAATGTACTCACAAACATTGAGAACACAGGTATAATATAGCCACTGATAATCATGTTTTAAATATATTCTATGATCACTTCGTCAGTTATGAAATAAGGTTCATGATGCGCGCAAGCAGATCATTCAAATAAAACATTAGTGAACGATCAGGGTGTAGAAATGAAAAGCACCGATCGGGTGTCTGAAGCGACGCCTCGAAAGGATAATAATATGAAGCATGCCTCAGTCGGGCGTCTAAGCGACACCACAGAAAGGGCTTACATATAAAAGGAATAACAAGCATGCCACAGTCGGGCGTCTGTGCGACACCACATAAAGGGCTTATAAGTAAATGAAATGACAAGCATGCCACAGTCGGGTGTCTGAGCGACACCTCATAAAGGGCTTATATAAGAGTAAACACAGTGAGTATCCAGGAGGTAGAACCGTCCCAAGGATACTCAATAATTCAAATAACATAAATGGTTAGTCCATAATAATAATATTCATAATCATCATATATCACAAGTCATAATCAATGTTCTGGTTCAGTAGTTTCTCCTCCGAAGACCGACACTAAGATCAACACTTGACCCATCCCAGACTGTAGTCCTTAACCATGGACACGGCTATTCGAATAGGTATTATATCTCTGCAGAGGGTGTAATCTTTACCCACTAGCAATGGATTCCTTTAGTCCATCGGGACTAATTCCGTCCACGATATTTTGATTGAAAACACACCTGACCGCACACACTAGCCTAACTCACCAGTGTCTGGAATCACCCTTGACACCTGTTACGCAAAACTCTAAGTGGGGAGGCTACAACCTCGACTAGCATGGGATCACAAAATTTATACCGCGCGCAAACTGGGGGAGCTACCCCTTCGGCTACAACCGAAACACCCATGCCCCCTGACCGGATGACTGGCTTTAATCCAGGGCCATGGAACCCTCATCGCGGTCTCTTTGTACGGTGTGTGCTAGGACAGGGGTTGACAACTTACTGAACCGTACCCTACCTACGGCAGGGACAAGTGGCAGCACGAAACAAGTATGGGGGTTACTGGAACAAGACTCGATCTACGGCCGACTCAGGAGGCTTAAGTATTTCCTGCATGATTAGCTCAAGGATAATATTTCACATCCATCAGACACAACCACCACTCATCATACCTCCCCCTGCCCCACCAGTCATAACCATCTCGACGAGGGACAAGCTCGTGTCTACCCAAGACAGAGACTTTCCTGGATCCTTCCCGGTAGGCATGAGAGGCATATGAGGGTGATTGTTACCACAAGTATAACCATTTCCAACAGCAAGAATTTCCATTATGCACTCAAAGTGTATGATCATACCGCCACATAAAAATAACTAATGCTGCATGTCGAGGTGGGGTTATAACCGTATCAAACAATCCATAAAAATATTATGCCAGGGTTCAGAATGCTTGCCTTCAAGGTGTGGAGAGGCAGGGGGCATTCCAAAACTTTTGAAAGTTCTCTCCTTCTTCAAATTCCTATTTTTGAAAATATTCAAATAACACATACTTTAAAAACAGTACAAAAAAGTTGTTTGGAAAATTTTGAAATAAATATGAAAATAAACTAGACAACATTTGGGAAACAACAGAAAAAGAATCAAGTTATTTCGATTTATATTTAAAAAGTTATAGCCAGTCAAAGTTTCAGTCAAACTCTATTTTTAAAATAAAATAGAAAAGAAAACGTTTCAGATAAGAATACACTTCCGAAGCAGGGGATACACACTTGGGGGTTTTACACCTTCACTTATCCAGCATGGACGGGCGCGTGGGTCACTGACAATGGGTCCACGGGGCCCACTGGTCAGGTTTGACCAGTCCTCTCTCCCTCCTCTTCCTCTGCCCGAACGGAGGCGGGACTCCAGCGATCAACGCCGGCGAACGGCGGCTCCCCGTGTGCTCCAGAGGGTCGGGATGGATCCGCAAGACCGGGGCGGTCCTCCTGGTGGTCGTTGGGTCAGTGGGGGTGGAGGGAATCACCGACGACGAGCTCCGCGGCGGAGGAAGCTTCAGGTGAAATTGGGGTTCTGGGTTGCGGTGGCTCTGGGTTGCGTTTGAGGGGTTGGGCAGATCCGCGAGGTTGAGGGGAGTCGAGTGGTGGCGCTAGATGGACAGGAGGGGCTCGGGTTGTGACGCACGACACCGGAACGAGGCGGAGGCCGCACTGATCGGAGACGGGGAAGAAAGCTTCCCGCCATCGATTGCTGGCCGTGGTAACTCTAGAGAGGTGGCTTGAGGTCGCCTGAATGCTTAGTCGAGCTCGGGGTTCCCTTTTATAGGCGGCGAAGGTCGGTTCTGCGGCGGCCGTGGATAAGCTCGTCGGCGACCGTCATTCTATAGGGGCAGGGCGACGTGGCGGCGACGAGCGCTAGCGGACGCGTTTGCGGATGAGATCGAGTTGTCCCAGGGGCAGCTGGCGCGCTGGGGAGGCTCGGGTGGTGCTGCCATGGCCGACCGCTAGTTGCCACGGCTGACCTGACGACGGCGCTGTAGAGCTCCAGGGGCGGCTCTACGGTGAAGGGAGGGGTCGGGGCGTCGACTGGGCGAGGGGAAGGGCCAGAGCGAGCGCGGGGCGTCGGTAGGCACGCACGTGCAAAACGCGCGCTCTGGGCGCGCCCAGAGCGTGCACGCCAAGCGTTCGGCGAAATGCCCGAGCATGCTAGGCGGCGTGGGTGGAGCTGGGGATTTGCAGGTCTAGGCTAGGGTCTCTTAGGAGATTAATGGACATGCCAGTAGGTACAGAGGGGCAAGATCACAGTGCAAAACCAAAATCATGCCAAAACTGGACATGCACACCAGGTGTTTGACAGAATGCCAAAGGCACCTAGGCAACTCTTGGGGTGGCCCAAATCTCCAGATCAGAGTCTCTTTGGATGAATAAGAGAGTGGTGAGGTTAGTTTGTCAAAAGCAGAAACTTGTCAGTTCAAGTTTGTGAGGAAATTGATTTTGGATAGAAAGGGAAAGGCACCATTGCATGAACTTAAAATCCTCCAATGAGTCCACTCTCCTGGACTTAAGGGTTTAGCAGGATGGGCTATAAGTAGGAAAAGGCATCATGGGTAAAAGAACAAGATAAAAATGGGTTGCAGTACAAACCACCAAGATGGATCATAATGAAAAAGAGGTTGTTTCACTCAATTTTTTTTCAAAGAACATAAAAGGGCTTTTGCATAAAGTTGCATAATATACTCCTATTAACATCCCATCATTTTGGTGGAAGCTAGAAAGGAATATTTAAATGGGTTGTAGTGCAAAATTGCCCACTGGACCAGATTTGAAAAATTGGTGTAGAGCTCAAAATATTAAATGAATGGAATATATTTTTGCATAAAAGTGATTTAAAAACATCACATGACATCTCCAAATTTTGGTGAAAATTGTAAATAAATTTATCAAGTGGTTGTAGTTCAAAAAGAGCTCCAAAACTAATGAAAAATCATTTTAAGGAATAAAGCTCAGAGAGAAATGCTTGTGCAAACAAATTCCACTAATAATAGGAATGCTTTCTTGAGAGGATAAACAAGTCCAATAATATATTTGAAAGGTTGTCACTTGGGGTAAAACTCCATAATAACCAAGAAAGAATGGTTCTGAAATCAATGGAAAATCCAGAAAATGAAAGTTTGAATTTCCTGGCAGAATTTTAGTTAATAAAACAAGGTCAAAATTTTGGGGTGTCACAGTTTGGACCTGACTCGGAGTCTAATAGGTGAACATGACGATAAAGTAGTGTGTCATCATATTAAGCGATGCATAACGTAAGCAGATACAGAAGAGTGCGACCTCTCTTGCGGACCGGTGTAGTCCTCAAGGCCATCTACTCAGTTGATGATGGTAATGCAGTTGTCATGGCTGCCGTCGGCGGGGAAGAAGATCTGAGGTGGCGAAAGACAGTCTGGAGAGCAGATCCCTGCTGTGGTGAACCCTTCTATCGTTGGAGCAGCTGAGCTGGGGTGGAACACAACGCAACAGGAGCGGGACAAACCACACAAGGTTTTCTTTGACACATATCTATAACATAAGTAATTGTGTAAGGGCTTGTTTGAATTTGAGGATTCTAACAATGCAGGGATAGAAAATACATATGAATAGGATAGGAATGCACGTGCAAAATAGACAATTTAAAAACACAGGATTTCTGCCAGTTTGGGTGTTTGGTTCACAAGAATTGGAAGATCACATGATGCAAAGAGGCATGGTGAGATTAAGTCAAACCACAAGAAAATGTACGGTTATAATGCTATTATGCTACTATCTCTTAGTCTTGTGCTTCATGAATAGGAATTTGAAAAGGAGGACAAGTGGATATTAAAATTCCTACGGTTTTTCTTTCAAGAAGACACTAAAGGAACAAATCCTACAGTATTCCTTTGCTCCATTCCTTTGAAGCAAATGCATGAATAGTAGTACCATAGGAAACCTTCCAATTCCTATGTTTTTCCTTCACTTTTCCCTTCAAGCACTGGCGATTCTAGTAGGCAGGCTTGAGCAAGGAAGAACCTACACTCAAAAAATGTTTTTGTGCTACTTCTACTACTTTGGACATAAGGCACTACCCTACTAGCTCAATTCCCAGGCCAACCGACAAATGCACAGCTCAAACGCGCAGAGATAAAAAATGATGGCATTCATGAGAGTCCATCATGGATAGCTAAGTTGCCTGGTATCTCACTGCTTGTCATATAGTAGGAGAAACTAATCGTATTTCACGTTACTACGTGTGCTCAGTGGATAATATATATAACATGTAGAGTAAAAAAGAGATGTAACAAGTGTACAACCTCTTTGGCGAAGCCATGTTGATCTCAGCATGATTGGGTTGGTCGGTGAGGATGCTCCGGCTGACTTGGCTGTTGGAGGAGGGGAAGAAGATCTTAGGCGTCTGGAGATGGAGCCCGGGGTACTGCTCCGCTGTCATGGAGGGTTTCGTCGTTGGAGCAGCTTCGGTGAGTTGTACGACGCCGAGGCTAAAGCCGTACAAGAGAGACAACGTTAACTTAAGTGGAATTCTAATAGCATCTCCAATATATGATGTAAAATACATAACCACAAAGTGCTAGATGTAAAATACATTAGCCACTCATCTTTGAAATTAACTGTCGAAACTAAATTTAACTGTCGAAACTGAACTCAATTGTCGAAACTGAATTTTGCTGTCGAAACTGAATTTTACTGTCGAAACTGAATTTTACTATGAAACTCATAGTAATAGAAAAGCAGTAGCGGCAGCAGCGCACGGAGCAACAGCGCGTGCGAGAGCCGGGGCAACTGGTCGTGTAGCAGCATCAGGGTGAGGCTACACGTTAGCCGACTGACTTTTTCATCTCCGGTCAGTCGATTTTCGAGCCGTTGGATACGAAATCAAGGGCCTGCAATTCATCTTCAACCTCCACCCCCTGAGCCGCCAGCCACCACCGGCCAAACCGCCGCCCCCCGCCGCCCGCGGCCAGCGGTGCGCCGCCCCGAAACCACTCCCCATCGCCGGTCCGCTGGCGCCCCGGCCATCCTTCTAGGCCTCCTTGTGTCGAGCTTTTTCTCCAGCGATCCCCACACCACTGCCCCACCACCGCTAGTGACCACCGCCCCACCCTGAACCCTAAGATAGATACTGGGGTACCTCTCCAGCGAGCCCCCTCCCAGCTGCGGCTGGTTCTTCCTTAACTCCGACGAGCCCCCCCCCCACCCCATGAAAATCAACTGACCCAAAAGTCGATTTAGTCGACTGAAGTGTAGTTAAATTGGAGCAGCATCGCAAGCAAGAGCAAGAGCGAGAGCAGCAGCGCGAGCAAGAGCAAGAGCAAGAGCAAGAGCAGACTAGGCAGGGGACCGAGAGCAAGAGCAGAGCAGCAGCGCGAGTGAGAGCTAAAGCAGCAGCAGCTCCTACTGATGTGGACATTACCGCCGAGGGAGCAACATCGTGGAGGAAGTGGCCGGCGACGCCGCCGTGGATGGAGCCGCGCCATGTCGGCTCGGGACTGAGCACCAGCAGAACCATGAGATCGAATCAAGAAGAAAATGTGGCGATTAGTGTACAACCTCTTTGGTGGCGCTGATTAGCCCTCAACTTCATTCAAGGAAACGGTGATGATGCTGCTCTTCTGGTGGTTCAGGTGAAGACGATGGTGTGGGAATGGAGGTGGCGTGAAAGACGAGGGGAACGTCGGGGCAACTCCTTGGAGGTGGAGGACGGGGTGGCTGAACCAGCAGGATGATGAGATCAATGACGGATCCTCATTCGGTACGGTGGATGAGGGACATCGAGGTGTTGCTGTGGACGACATCGTCGGGGAAGAGGCTCCGGCTGGGTGGCAGACGGAGGAGGGTGTGGGGCTTCGCTGGTTTTCGCGACCTCAATGTATGAATGAGTGGGCGGATGGGATGGGAGTGGGGAACCATGGCTTAGGGACGTGCTTGTCCGAAATGTCGGGTAAGTTATGGAAGTACCCCCACCGATTTGAGCTAGGCGGTTCTTTAGGTTCAGGGGTATCACGGGTATTTCGCGTGTCGAGATTTCGCAGGAGGTGGGTGTCGGTGTCAAAACCGGCGGATCTCGGGTAGGGGGTCCCGAACTGTGCGTCTAGGCGGATGGTAACAGGAGGCAGGGGACACGAAGTTTTACCCAGGTTCGGGCCCTCTTGATGGAGGTAAAACCCTACGTCCTGCTTGATTAATATTGATGATATGGGTAGTACAAGAGTAGATCTACCACGAGATCAGAGAGGCTAAACCCTAGAAGCTAGCCTATGGTATGATTGTGTGTAGTCCTACGGACTAAAACCCTTCCGCTTTATATAGACACCACAGGGGCTAGGGTTTTACAAGGTTGGTTACAAAGGAGGAGATATACATATCCGTATTGCCTAGCTTGCCTTCCACGCCAAGTAGAGTCCCATCCGGACACGAGACGAAGTCTTCAATCTTGTATCTTCATAGTCCAACAGTCCGGCCAAAGGATATAGGCTGTTCGGAGACCCCCTAATCCAGGACTCCCTCAGTAGCCCCTGAACCAGGCTTCAATGACGATGAGTCCGGCGCACAGTGTTGCCTTCGGCATTGCAAGGCGGGTTCTTCTCCAACTTTCAAGTGTTCGTAAGCAGTGTCCGGCTCCATAAATGTTGAACTTCCTGGCTTCTGCGCCCAATAAGGGCTTTCTCCCATGCATCAAATGAATATGAGGCGCCAGGGAATTTTTACCTTCACCCCTAGCTAGATAAATAAATTGTCTATTAAAGGAATGGGGATTCTTAGATCCGATCCATACCATCCTCCCCCAGCGAGAATTCATCAGAGCGTGTTTCGGAAAGATCCATTCCAGCATGGCCGACCTCCGCAGCTCCTCCTCCCGCCCCCGTAGCCCTAAGCCCGGTGATTGGGACATGTGTTCAGTCCCGCATAGTTGATTAGTCGAGCTGCAGACTAAGGGATTTCTCCCTCCGGCGTATATGGTGCCCATTCGAGCCGGGCTTGCCACCTACAATGGCGGGGCGCAAGCGGAGAGCTTTCCTTGTCCCTCCATGGGGGAACGGGTCTGCCTTGTTCCTTATTTACTAAGGGGACTCGGATTTCTAATTCATCCGTTCCTCCGCAGGCTCCTGGTATTCTACGGCCTCCAATTACACAATCTCACCCTGCCTCCATTCTACATATCGCCGGTTATGTTGCTCTCTGCAAGTTGTTCCTGGGCTGCGAGGCTCACTTCGAGCTGTGGAAAAGGCTATTCTGCCTTGTCCCTCGCACATAGAGGGAATCACTTTATCAAGTGGGCGGAGCCGAAATATGGCGCATCACCGATACCGGATACCTGTCCGGTACCCCGAAGAAGCCGTCCGAAGACTGGCCTTCAGAATGGTTTTATATGGAGGACGCCCCCCTTCCGGACCCTGTTCGGCGGGGTCTTCCTGAGTTCAACAATGCTCCTTTGAAGAAGCACCGAAGTTGGCGCCCACGGAGCCCCCAGGCGGAAGACAACGGAGAAGTCCTCTATCTGATGAACCGGATCAAAGCACTGGCTCGATCAGGATTGACAATAATCGAAGTTATGTCGATTTGCATAATGCAGGGAGTGCAGCCACTTCAATATCGTGGGCACCCCTTGTGGTGTTACAACGGGGCGGATGACGCCACCCGCTGCGGGCGTAAGGGTCCGGACAATGCTGCCGCTCTAGCGAAAATTCTGTCCGAACTGTTCAAGGGTGAGGAAGAGGAGTTCACCCGCATCAAGCCACGGGATGGATTCTCCATGTACAATCCTCCAAGCTGGGTAAGTTATATCTCCCTGCCCCCATTTTTCCCACATTCTTAGTCGTAAGTATTCACCTTGCCACTTTGCGGCAGGAACTGTGAAAAGCCATAAAGGAGGTCAGCAGCCCTTCTCCACAACCAGAGGACCCTGACCGGGCCCTCGATTCCGGACTTGAAGAAGATCCGGTTATCTCCATGGAACTGATAGACCGGCAGTTCTATCAGTTAAGCTGCGATGATGCCCTGGTGGCCATTACGGCCAACTATCCTGGACTGCTCCCTGCATCGCAGGTAAGAAAAATCAAAAAGTCCCAACTCCAAAACTAGGATCCCCTTTTAGGCACTTCACCCACCATATACACATGGCATCTTTTACAGGGAAGGCATTCGGGATGCCCTGCCGAACCCGCAGCAACTCGCCAACAAGAGGCACCGAGGCCGGGTAGGCCAAAAAGGAAGGCGGTCAGGACGGAGACGCCGGCGCAAAGGTATAGGAAAAACCCTGCTCCGTGGTTGTCGTCTATCTCAAAATGTAATGACGCCCATGTTTCTTTAACAGAAAAAACGCTCGCCGGAATATGTCCGGCGATGCTACCAATCAAGCTTCCACCAGTCGGGCGCCAGGACCGGACATGGAGGCGGAAGCCGATATGGGGCAGGCACCGGATAATCCCCCTACATAGGATGCAGATAGATTATCCGCTACAAACTCAGAAGTGGAAAGCGCCATGAATCATAGGCGCCACCGGGCCGTACTCCGCGACGCTTGTTTCTCACCAGAGGCGTTCGACGCCTTCAATTCTGGAGAGGCGTACCTCCGTGCTGCTCAAGATGGTCTAGCCAGAGCCATGGATCAGTATGTAAAGGATGTACGGGTGAGTAAATCTGGCAATATATATGTATCAGTAGCCCCTGAGACTTGAAACAGTTAGCAGAACTGATTTAAGGATCATCTTTAATGTGCAGGTTCTTACAGAGAAGAATACTAGGCTGTCCCAGGAGCTGGAGGAATGCAAGACCCAACTGCGGGCCGCTCTTGCCGCATTGCAGGAACAGAAAAAGCCTCCCGCTGGTAACATTTACTTTAAAGAATGATGGTTACCATATAGTGTGCGACGTGTCTGCAGATCTAACAATTGATTTTGCAGATGAATCCGGAGAAAATCCTGGGGACCAGCATGTTATGCGATAGCTAGAGGCTGGCAAACGCGTGCTGACTGAGGTTATGCGGGAGAAAAACAATCTCCAAGACGCCAATATTAAGCTGAACGTGGAACTAAAAGAAGTTCGGGGCCAGCTTGCGGACTCCGAGAAGGAGAATAAGCGGCTTCGGCGCGGCATTTTCAGTAAGTGTTGGAATGAATCCTTTTAAAGGAGTTCGGCGAAGAAACTGACCAATAGCGTTATGTCTGTAGGTATGCTGACGGGTCGTCCCACGTAGGAAATGCCCGGGTCTGTGGGTGATCTTCTGTCCGAGCTGTCACATCTACACGAACAAGTTCGGCAGGTGATGCAGGGTCTTGCCCAGGCCTTGTGGCCGTCCGTCTCCCTGCCAGAAGGCGTTGCAGAGCTTGCGGAGAAGCTAAAGGGAGCACGGCGGCGCTTCCGATTATGGAAGATATCAGCCTGCCGACAGGGTGCCAGAGAAGCCTGGGCCATGGTGAAGACACGGTATACCAAGGCAGACCCAAATCACATGGCCGAGGTCGGACCTATGGGGCCCGACGGAAAAGAGATCCCCGTTAGCTTAGTTTATGGGCAAGTAGAATTAGCCGCAAAGTATTCCCAACATGATTGTAAGCTAGACCGCTTGTTGGATGGTATAGAGGAGGAATTTAGTCAGTCTGCATGACTATGTAATTAAAGTGACATGTATAATGCCTTCTAGCCGGATTGTAGATCATTTGTCGTTGTGGACCTTTTCGCTTCAACCTCCGGGCCCGATAGTCCGGAGTGAATCTGAATACCCGCTCAATTATATAAAACTGGGGTATGCGTGGAGACCAGGCGTAGGGGTCATTAGTGCTTTATCAGACAAGTGCCCAACTAGTTATGTTATATTACATGGGTAGTAAGAAACATATTCCAGGGAGAATAGTTCCGTTAAGGGTTCCTTTCCCTGGGTAAGCATGCCCTAAAGTGCATGTCCGGACTGCGATAGGAAACGCAGAAAAAACGTCTGGGGGCGAATATGGACAATAAATAAAGATCATCTTTTGTTCACCGACCGAATATTCCCTTAAGAACGCTAGCTTTCGGCTTCTCCCAGTCCGAGGTACACATCCGGCTGACCCGACAGTAACAATCGCAGAGGTGCTCCCCTTATGCCCTAGCCGAATTAACGGGAACATAGGGCATAAATACAAGAGCCAGGCAACCCAGCTTGGCCAAAACTTAAGTCATATCGATGCATATAATGGTGAAAAAAAGGTACATGCAGAAGTATAAAACATGTGTTGGGCATGAGGCCCAGATAAATAATTTAAGCTTCTGTGAAAAAAGCCCCCAAGTATGAAGAGTGCGGCTAGCGCATCTGTAATGTACAAGCGAGGCACAAGGTGACCCTTGAAAGCCTAGAGAAATAATAAAAGAAAGAAAGAAAGGGAAACAAGAAAGATGATGTATATGCAGAAAATGGACAAAGGGAGGGGACTAACATAGAGTCCGATGCTAGGCGTAGAATCTTCGGAGCGTGGCCGCGTTCCATGGGTTCGGCTCGAGTCGACTAGTCAATGCATCCCGCAGTCGGTACGCTCCACCGGTCAGAACTTGGTCAATAATGAAAGGACCTTCCCATTTGGGCTCGAGCTTGTTCTTTTTCTTATCCGACAGGCGTAGAACTAGTTCGCCAATGTTATAAGTTTTGGCCCATACTTCTCTGCTTTGGTATCTTCGAGCCTGTTGCTGATAAAATGCGGAACGGGCTTTGGCTACGTCGCGCTCCTCTTCTAGGGTGTCTAGACTGTCCTGCCGATCGAGCTCGGCTTCTCTTTCTTCATACATGCACACTCGAGGTGAGTCATGAATTATGTCACAGGGCAAGACTGCCTCTGCGCCGTACACCATAAAGAAGGGTGTATATCTGGTACTACGATTCGGCGTGGTCCGCAGCCCCCAGAGTACGGAGTCGAGCTCCTCTACCCAGTGCGTGTTAGACTCTGTTAAGGAGCGTACTAATCTGGGCTTAATGCCACTCATTATAAGACCGTTTGCTCGCTCGACTTGACCGTTGGTTTGTGGGTGATAGACTAAAGCGTAATCAAGCTTGATGTCCATTTTGCTGCACCAGAGTTTTACCTCGTCGGCCGTGAAGTTCGTGCCATTATCAGTGATGATGCTATGGGGGACGCCATAACGGTCTATAACCCCGGATATGAAGTCTATCACTGGTCCGGATTCGGCTGTTTTAACAGGTTTGGCTTCTATCCATTTGGTGAATTTATCCACCATGACCAATAAGTATTTTTTCTTGTGGGTTCCCCCTTTAAGGGGTCCAACCATGTCAAGCCCCCAGACCGCAAAGGGCCATGTAATGGGGATTGTTGGAGGGTGGTGGGTGGCATGTGGCTTTGATTTGCAAAGAGCTGGCAACCGGCGCAACGTTGGACCAAGTCCTGTGCATCTGTCCGGGCTGTTGGCCAATAGAATCCTGTACGGAAGGCCTTGCTTACAAGAGGCCGGGCTGCGGCATGATGACCGCCGAGTCCGGCATGAATTTCTGCCAAAAGATTCCGCCCTTCCACTTCGGAGATGCACCTTTGATGGACTCCGGTAATACTTTTTTTATACAATTCTCCCTCATGGACCCTGTAGGCCTTGGATCGCCGCACTATGCAGCGTGCCTCATTTCGGTCCTCCGGAAGTTCCTGTATAGTTAGGTAGGCCAGGAATGGTTCAGTCCACGGGGCAATAATGGCCATTATTTCGTGGGCTGAAGGTGTTATTTCGGTGACGGAGCCTCCGATTGTGTCAGAGAGTTCGGTATCGGGTATTTTGGCCTGGTCCGGACTGTTGTTACCGGTGTCCCCTTCCCATACTACGGATGGTTTAAACAGCCTTTCCAAAAATATGTTGGGGGGGGGACTGCATTGCGTTTTGCACCGATGCGGGCGAGGATATCCGCCGCCTGATTGTTTTCCCGAGCCACATGGTGAAATTCGAGCCCCTCGAACCGAGCTGACATTTTTAGGACGGCGTTTCGATAGGCCGCCATTTTCGGATCCTTGGCGTTAAAGTCTCCGTTTATTTGGGATATTGCGAGGTTTGAATCCCCACGCACCTCCAAACGTTGAATGCCCATGGAGACTGCCATCCGGAGACCATGCAACAGAGCTTTGTATTCGGCTGCATTGTTGGAGTCTTTATACAATATTTGCAGCACGTACTGAACGGTATCTCTGGTTGGGGACATCAGGACGACGCCAACCCCTAGACCAGCCAGCATTTTAGAACCATCGAAGTGCATGATCCAATTGGAGTTTGCGCCGTACTCTTTAGGGAGTTCGGCCTCCGTCCATTCGGCGATGAAGTTGGCCAATACTTGCGACTTGATGGCTCGTCGAGGTTTGTATGTTATGTCGAACAGGAGGAGCTCAATGGCCCATTTGGCAATCCGGCCCGTAGCGTCGCGGTTGTTTATAATATCATTAAGTGGCACTTCCGAGGCTACTGTAATCGAACACTCTTGAAAGTAGTGTCGCAGCTTCCGGGATGCCATGAATACCGCATAGGCTATCTTTCGATAATGTGGGTACCGTGATTTGCATGGAGTGAGGATAGTGGATACATATTATACCGGCTTTTAAACAGGGAATTTGTGTCCGTCTTCTTCTCGTTCGACGACGAGCACTGCGCTGACAACTTGATGAGTTGCCGCAATGTACAACATCATTGGTTTGCCGATGTTTGGCGTGGCCAGGATTGGGTTGGTTGCCAAAATGGCCTTTATTTCTTCCAGTCCAGCTGTGGCCGCGTCCATCCACTCGAAGTGTTCGGTGCGCCGAAGGAGGCGATAAAGGGGTAAAGCCTTTTCTCCTAAACAGGAGATAAAGCGGCATAGAGCCGCCACGCATCTGGTTAACTTCTGGATTTGTTTGAGGTCTGTTGGGGTAGCCAACTGTGGCAAAGCTCGGATTTTGGCCGGATTAGCTTCAATACCTCTATTGGAGAAAATGAAACCCAGGAGCTTTCCGGCTGGTATGCCGAAAACACATTTTTCTGGATTGAGCTTGATGTCGTATGTTCGGAGGTTGTCGAATGTGAGCCTCAAGTCGTCTATCAAAGAGTCGACGTGTTTGGTTTTGACGACCACATCGTCTACGTATGTGTCACAACCCTGGAGTACCTGAGTGAAATAGTTGCATCTGCACTCATGCATCATGTCTAAAATTTCTGAAAGTTGAATTGAGGTTTGTTGAAACCCTCAGAAACCAGTTCAAAATTAATCAACATTAAAATGTCTTCAAAGAAATCCAAGAAAATGTTCCACTTAGTCTCCGAAAATATTGGCAAGAAGTAAAATTCAAACCAATGTTTTTGGTATCTCAGAAACATTTATTTTGGGCCTTTGAATTAATTCAATAACTATTTGCATTGGATATATATTCTTTATATAATTAATATATGTCCAATAATTCTGGAACATTTTATGTGGTTTAGGATATTTTAGTTCTAGTCACATATTTATTTTCAGGATTTTATAAAATGGTTTGGTGTTAAAACTAAACCCAAAACAATTGTAGAAAAATAGAAAACTGAAACAATTTAGAAAAACAGAGAAGAGAGAGAGCTTACCTGGGCCAACTTACCTGACAGCCTACCTGTCGGCCCACTACTGTGCTAAGTCCAGCCACCTGGCCGGCCCACCGAGGGCAGGGGCGTCTTCTTCCTCCTGCCAGAAGGCAGAGGAGAAGACAACCACGGCGCCGCGGCGTGCCTCGCCGGCAGCTACCTGCCTGGCTGCCCCCTCGTCGCCCTGGACTCCCTCTGTGACGCCACGCTACCCCCTGGACCCCCTTGACGCTCTCGCACTCTCCCTCGCCCTCGTCCCCTTCTCCGTCTCTCTCTCACGCGCGCGACCGAACACAGCCGTCGCCGCCGACGATCTCCCCCACGGCCACAGCCATCTTTGAGCCTCTCCGATGCGCCCCCGAGCTCCGCCTGGTGCCCCTCTTCCTCCTCGCCAAGCCACGCAAGCCGAGGATCACCATGCCGTCGTCTTCGAGCTCGTCACCACTGCTTCTGCTCGCCGGACTTTGCCGGTTGATTCGCCGCCTCCGACGCTTCCCCGAGCACGCTTGCCATCCCTACGTCACCACAGTGAGCCCCCGAGTCGTTTCCCCCTTTTCCCCTGGTCGTTTTTGACCTCTAGGCCATAGCCCCATCTTGGCCGAGAACTCCACGCCACCGGCGATGTCGCCGCCGTGGCCACAGCCACCACAGCTCGTGTCCGAGCACACCATCGTGCTCAGCACGATCCCATGAGCCCGCAGACAACCGCAGCGCCCCTCCCGTGCTCTGTAGCGCTATCCCGAGGATGCCCGAGCTGCTGCCGCCGCTGAACCTCATCGCCGGCCACTTTTCCGGCCACCCCAGCTCCTACCACCACCCCCAATGGATGCGCCTCACTCCCAGGAACCCTAGGTGCAACCCACGGATCGAATGGTGCCTTGTAGAGCATTTCCGAGCCGCCCCGCCGTCTCTGTCGTCGCCGGCGGCTAAACGCCGGCGACCCCTGACCCGTTGACCGGCATGGGTTGACCCCACTGCCCGGTTTGACCTCCCCCTCTCTCTCACTGACTTACGGGCCCCGCCAGACTAATTACTCTACTTAGCGCTAATTAGTTAGTTAGGTTAGTTACTACAGTCGCTGACCAGTGGGCCCAGGCTAGCTAGTTAGGGCTAACTAACTTAGTTAGTTGACTGGGTCACTGACCAGTGGGTCCCACTGGTCAGGTTTGACCTGGTCGACGCCTTTGACCTGCTGACATCACCTTGACATCATGCTGATGCAGTAATACATTTTCTGGATTTAGTTTAAATTATAATAATTCAGAAAATTCCAGAAAATATCCAAAACTTTGAAAAATCATAGAAAATAATCTATAACTCCAAATGAAAAGTTTTATATATGAAAAATTATCAGAAAAATCCAAGGAATCTGTTTATGGCATTTTCATGCATGTTTGAGCAAGTTAACCTCACTGTTTAGTCCAAAACATGATAATCACTATTTAAATTCATAGTTTGAATTTGAATTTGAACCTTGAGTTCAAATCAACCCAAAACCTTTCTGTTACTAGTTGCATTAGCTCAAATCACAACATATTGTCATGCCATGATCATGCATCATATTGTGCATTGCATTGATTGTGCTCTTCCTTGTTTGCCAGTAATTATCCCCTCTCGGTAGACGCTGCTCCGACGCTGTGATCGTTGACACTGATGAAGACTCAATGTTATCTTCAGAAGTGCCAGGCAAGCAAAACCCCCTTGTTCATTCTGATACAATCCCACTCTCTCGCTCATGCTCTCTTTTACTGCATTAGGACAACACTGATTCAACTGTTACATGCTGCGGTAGTTGAACCCTTTCCTTTGCATGACCTGTCATTGCCACAGTAAATAGATGAAACCCACTAGCATGAGTAGGAGTTTTTTGAGCCCTGTTGTGCCTACTCATTCATGCTTGTTTTTCATGCCTGCTACTGCTTAGAGTTGAGTCAGGTCTGATTCGTCAGGGATGAATTGGAATGTGGTGAACATGTCCTACCGTTGAGAGCTAAGTGTGTGAACACGATTTTGTAAAGGTAGCGGTGAGAGGCCATGTAGGAGTACATGGTGGGTTGTCTCATTGCAGCCATCCTTAGGAACTGAGTTCTGTGTTTGTGATCCATGAACAGTTACTACCACACATTGGGTTCCGGTAGCTCGACCCCTCTCGACTTATTAATCCACTCGATCTCTGTCCAGGAGTTGCAACTAGTTTCTGGTGTTTGTAGGTAGTGTTAGTAGTCTACCAAGTGGCACCCGGTACAGGTGGGCTTGGGACAGACTAGGCACAGTGGCCCGGTGTACCAAGTGGCACCCGGATGGTGGGCTTGGGAACCCTGTACACATCGTTTGGGGCCGTGAGCGACACCCCGGCCGGATCTCCTTGCGGATGGAACCCGAATAGGCGATAAACCTGGACTAGAGACTTGTTGGTTAGTCAGGTCGTGGCCGACTCCCTCGCCCGGCTTCCGCTTGAAGGTTGCTGAGGTACATGACGTGTACAGGGCGATAAGTGGCGAGAGCGTGTGTGAAGAAGTACACACCTGCAGGGTTATCATTATCTATTCGAATAGACGGATTCCTCGGATATGGAAACTTGGACCCCTTGCATAGTTCATAGACAAGTGAAAGTGGATACTCTAAAACTCGCAAGATAAGAGTGAGTGCTATGGATGGCCTTCTCGTAGGGAGACAGGAGCGGATCCATAGTGGTGTATTGATATGGTGAATTTGTGGACTCGCATGCACCACCTCAAAAGAGTTACTTGCAGTCGTAGTTCAGGTTAGCCACCGAGTCAAAGCTGGCTTGCTGCAGTTAAACTCCACCACCCCTTTGTTGATACTGATGCACATGTAGCTAGTTCTGATGTAAGTCTTGTTGGGTACATTTGTACTCACGTTTGCTTAATTTATGTTTTGCAGAGAGACTTCGGTCTCGCTAGTAGTTCCGCTTGGACTTCGACGTTTAGCTTGTTACCTCAGCTACGATCTTGTGCCCTCGGTAGGATCTGGTAGATAGTCAGGCTTCTCAGCCTTTTTCATTTGTAGATGTATGTACTCAGACATGTTAAGCTTCCGCATGTGCTTTGACTTGTATGCTCTGAATGTTGGGTCATGAGACCCTTGTTTGTAATACCTCGCTCCTCGGAGCCTAATGAATAATACTTGAGTCGTAGAGTTATGTTGTGATGCCATGTTGTAGTTACACATATCGAGCATATTGTGTGTATGATTGAAATGCTTGGTATGTGTGGGATCCGACAACCTAGTTGTTTATCCTTGGTAGCCTCTCTTATGGGGAAATGTAGTCTTGTGCTTCCATGAGCCATAGTAGTCCGCTACAGCCCGGTTCACCGGAGTCCTGCTAGCCCAGCACTACTGCTCCGGAACACTTGACTGGCCGGCATGTGATTCACTTCGTTCCTGTGTCTGTCCCTTCGGGGAAATGTCACGCGGTGACATCCGGAGTCCTGCCTAGCCTGCTACAGCCCGGGTTCCCGGAGTCCTATTAGCCCAGTGCTACAGCCCGGATTCGCACGCTGCTGACCGACATGCTCGATGTTGATTCATGTATGCCTGTCCCCGTAAGTTAGTGCCACCTTGGGTTCACGACTAGTCATGTCGGCCCGGGTTCTCTGTCATATGGATGCTAGCGACACTATCATATACGTGAGCCAAAAGGCGCAAACGGTCCTAGGCCTTGGTAAGGCGACACCCGTGGGAATACCGTGCGTGAGGACGCAAAGTGATATGAGGTGTTACAGGCTAGATCGGTGTGACTTAGAATCGGGGTCCTGACAGTATGCCTCTACTGTTTTGCCGATTTGTTTCTCCAGACATGTCTGAATCATGCGCTGATATGTTGCGCCAACATTTTTGAGCCCAAAAGGCATTGTGTTAAAACAGAAAGGGCCGTATGGTGTGATGAATGCCGTTGCGGCTTGGTCGGACTCCGCCATCTTGATTTGGTGGTAACCGGAGTATGCGTCGAGGAAACACAATGACTCATGTCCTGCGGTAGCATCAATGATTTGATCGATGCGTGGGAGGGGGAAGGGATCCTTTGGGCAAGCTTTATTGAGGTCTTTGAAATCGACGCAAAGGCGCCAGGATTTGTCCTTCTTTGGTACCATCACCAGGTTTGCTAGCCAGTCCGGGTGTTTTATTTCTCTGATGAATCCGGCCTCCAATAACTTGGCTAGTTCCTCTCCCATGGCATGTCTCTTAGGTTCGGAGAAACGGCGAAGAGCTTGCTTGACCGGCTTGAATCCCTTTAGGATATTGAGGCTATGCTCGGCCAGCCTGCGTGGGATTCCTGGCATGTCTGAGGGATGCCAGGCGAATATGTCCCAGTTCTTGCGCTGGAACTCTCGTAGTGCGGCGTCCACAGCGGGGTTTAACTGTGCCCCGATGGAGGCTGTTTTTGTAGGGTCTGTTGGGTGGACTTGGAATTTGACTATTTCATCCGCTGGTTTAAAAGAGGTGGACTTGGATCTCTTGTCGAGTATCACATCATCCCTGTCCACTGTGGAGCGTAGCGTGGTTAATTCCTCGGCCGAGAGGGCTTCGGATAATGCCTCAAGGGCCAGTGCGGCTGTTTTGTTTTTGGCGCGGAGTGCTATGTCCGGATCATTGGCGAGAGTGGTGATTCCGTTCGGCCCGAGCATTTTGAGCTTCATGTACCTGTAGTGGGGTACGGCTTGGAAGATTGTGAACGCCTCCCGTCCTAAAAGAGCGTGATAACCACTGCTGAACGGGGCCACTTGGAATGTAATTTCTTCGGACATGTAATTATCCGGCGTGCCGAATACCACATCTAGTGTGATTTTCCCAGCGCATCGTGCTTCCCAACTGGGGATGATTCCTCTAAAGGTTGTGCTACTTTGCTCAATGCGGTTCCAGTCTATTTTCATCTTTTGAAGAGTTTCCTCATAGATGAGGTTTAATCCGCTGCTGCCGTCCATGAGTACTTTGGTGAGTCG
Organism: Triticum urartu; assembly: GCF_003073215.2. Classification (NCBI taxonomy): domain Eukaryota; kingdom Viridiplantae; phylum Streptophyta; class Magnoliopsida; order Poales; family Poaceae; genus Triticum; species Triticum urartu. Next base: position 541,424,456 of record NC_053025.1, on the reverse strand, counting down.
AAAGCCATCCACGATTGGACTGAGGACCAGTGCGGCTGGTGCTCGGGCCGTTCGGAATTTATGTTCGTCACTGGCATTGAAGGTAATAGCCGTGTCTATAAGTGCATCTAGTGCCACCCCTAGTTGGTTTTGGAGTATTGACGACAAACCTAGTTGAGGGACTAATGTGTTTGTGAGAATTGCAGGATAACACATGTAGAAGTCCCTCATTGATTTGGTTTTACTACCAGAGATGACCCCTAAAAATGTATGAAGACATTGAAGTCAAAGGTGGTATATGAAGATATTCACTTTGAAGACTATGACAAGAGAAGACACGATATGAAGCCTATGGAGCTCGAAGACTTAGATCTTACGTAGTTCTTTTTCTGTTGTGTTGAGTCATAGGAACCACCGTACTGTTAAGTGGGGTCCAGGAGAACCAGTCAGAATGACTGAAGTGATGCCTAAACCAAAAACTATGTCTTCGAGTGAAGACAATGAGAGCGAATCTTGTCCAGAGCCGGACAAGTCAGCTTTGCTTGTAGCCCAAGTAAAGTTGTCGCGTGATTTTGAAATCTGACCGTTGGAACACGTGTCAGTTCCTTAGTGACCCAGGGTCATTTCGGACAAATCAGGTCGGGTTGCCAAGTGGCTATAAATAGCCCTCCCCCTACAACCATCAACGGTTGGCTGCTCAGATTTCAGTGCACGGCTTTTGTCGTTTGAGAGCAACCCACCTCGAAGCCTTTGAGAGAAAATTCCTAGCGAGGAGAAAGCCCTAACCACCCAGAGCCAGAGTAAATTGGGCATCACTTAAGTCTTCTTGTCTGAGTGATATGAAGACTTATTACACTTGAGGACTGTGCATCCTCCAGACGGTTAGGCGTCGCGTTCTGAGCATCCAAGAGACATTGTGGATTGCCAGTGAACGAAGTCTGTGAAGGTTTGGGAGTCTACCTTGAAGACTTACCTGAGTGATTGGGCGAGGACTATGTGACCTTAGCTCAAGGAGAATACGGTGAGGACTTGGTGTCCTGAGCAGCGTGTTCAGGACTGGGTGTCCGGGACTGTGTGTCCTAAGGTTTAAATACCTAGCCGCTCCAACCAGACGTATAGTTGTCACAGCAACTGGAACTGGTCCAACACATCATTGTCTTCAACGAGTCACTGGTTTCATCTTCACTTCCTTTTACTTACTGTTACTCATTGTGAAGCCATTACATGCCTGCTATATCCTTTGTCTTCACAACGTAACTGTATGATTTGTTTGGCTTCATAACTTCTTCCTACCTGATCCTTATTACACTGCTGCTACTTGTCATTGTGCTTTCACTCTATTGAATACTTGACCATGGCTTGTCTAGTGTAATCTAACTTCCGCTGCATAGTAATAGGCCTATCTCTGCTGTTTGTCTTCATAACTTCCAAGTTTTGAAGACTTTCATAAAAATCGCCTATTCACCCCCCCTCTAGTCGATATAACGCACTTTCAATTGGTATCAGAGCAGGGTGCTCCCTTGTTCTGTGTGATTCGGTTTAACCACCTAGAGTTTTAGCTATGTCGACTGCAGGGATAATTAAAGTCTCCGCTGCGTGCCCCGTCTTCAATGGAACTGAATATCCCTACTGGAAGAATAAGATGCGTATGCATCTTGAAGCCATTGACGTCGACCTATGGTATGTCGTCGAGAACGGCGTTCCCAAGGCTGGAGAAGGTGTCACTGCTGCTGATGTCAAGAAATTCGTTCAACTGGACTCTACTGCCAAGAACATCATCTGTGGTCATCTGACCAAAGGACAGTATGGCCGTGTGAGTGCTTTGAAGACATCCAAGCTGGTCTGGGACTGGCTCTCCAAGGTCAATGAAGGCATCTCAACCCAGAGAGATCAGAGAATCAGCGTTCTTCGCAACCTCTTCAACCGCTTCAAGCGAAATGACAATGAGAATGTCTAGCACACATTTGATCGGCTCACTGACATCACAAATGAGCTTCAAGCCCTCGGCGCCACTGAGATTACCAAACACGAAGTCGTCAAGACGCTGCTGAGATCACTTGATAGTTCGTTTGACATCCTGGCCCTGATGATCCAAGAACGTCCTGATTTCAAGACACTCGATCTGTCTGACATACTTGAGAGGCTCAATACACATGAGTTTCAGCTTTCAGAGAAAAGAGATATCTACGGTCCAAACTATGGGCGAACTCGTGCCTTGAAGGCAAAAGCTGTTTCCTCATCTGAAGAAGAATCTGACAGCAGTTCTGATGATCCTGAAGACATTGGAAGGGAACTTGCAATGCTAGTGAAGAAGTTCCAAAAATTCACCAAGAAGAAAGGCTTCAGAAAGTCTTCACAATCAAGCTCAAGGAATAATGAAGCTTCTGCTCATGACTACAAGAAGAAAACATGCCACAAGTGCAAGAAAACTGGACACTTCATCTCTGAGTGTCCACAGTGGGACAATGAGAACATAAAGAAGAAGAAGAGCAAGGAATATGACTCTGACGACAAGAAGAAGAAGAAATACACAAAGTCTTCTTCCAAGTCTTCCTCAAAGTCTTCATCACATAAGAAGAGCTCATCTAGCAAGGCACGTGCGTTTGTTGGCAAGGAAATGGATTCAGAGGAGGAGTCCGCTTCTGAGGAGGCAGAGGTGGAGTCTGAGGAGGAGTCTGATTCTAGCATTGCAAGTCTGGCTACATCATACGTCGCCAAGTCCATCTTTAACACTGAAGACAATGACCTCATCACCAACACCAATGCAAATGACAAGGACTACTCCACTCCTACCTACTGCTTCATGGCACGCGGTGCCAAGGTAAACAAACACACTACTCACTATCAAACATCTAGTGACGATGACTCTAATTGTGATTCAAAACCCAGTTACAAAACACTCGCTAAAATTGCAACTGAACAACAGAAAGCCATGGAACATATTCAAAAACTGTTAGACAGAAGCGATGATCTGTTGGGTGCTGAAATGACTCGATCTGAATCCTTAATTGAAGACATAAAAAATCTTCACGTTAAGTATCAGGAACTTGAAGATCGTCATGATACTCTCTCAACAACTCATGAAAAGCTTTCCTATGATTGTCTTCAAAGGAAGCAAGAACTTGAGAAATTGAGAGCGGCTCATGAAGATCTTCAAAAGGAAAACGAGTCACTTCGCGTCGAACAGATCAGTTCCGCTCAGGAAGGATTTGAACCACCATGTCTTAAATGCATTGAGCGTGATAATGCTACTTCTGTTGCTGAATGTTCCACTGCTACTGCTGTTGCAATATCTTCAACTGTTGATGTGGTAACTAACCCCTCTGCTGAGGATACCACTGCTATTGCTGATGAGAATGCTAGGTTGAAGACATTGCTTGAAACAGGGATGTACAAAAGCCTTAAAGGGCATCAGACGCTATGTGATGTCCTGAAAAAGCAGATTCTGAACCGAAACCCTAGGAAAGAGGGTGTAGGGTTCGTAAGGAAAATAAATGCAGATGGCTCTTACTGGAAACCTGAGCAGTACCCCAAAACCAAGTGGGTTGCTGCAAAGGAACCTTCAGCAGATCCATCCAATTTATCTAGCTTCACCTGTGCTAACCCCATTATCATTGATGAATCCTTTGATGCAAACTATGTACTGTTTAAAAATCAGAATGATGTAGTGTTTGCCAGGTACATTGGTACTAACTGCAGGAATGGACCGCCTATGAAGAAGATCTGGGTTCCGAAAAAGTGTCTAGAAAATCTTCCTGTGAATGTCTTCATGACACCTCACATGAAGAAGACAAACCTCAGTCCAAAGGCTTCATGCAGACAGAGGACTCACCTGAGTCACACTAACACAAATGTTTTGCGGGGAAACCATACTCATGCATATGAATATGAGAGCGGTTCATCAAACCGTCATGTTCATATGACCAAAAATTATTCTGCCTATTCTTATGAGTACTATTGTCCGCCTGCTAGACTGTTTGCTAGGGCTCCAAAACCAAAATTCTCAGATGCTGCACTTAGACTTATTGCTTCTAAGCCACACTTGAAGATGTGGGTGGTTAAGAAAGCTTAACTCTCTTTTGCAGGGAAAGGTCTCCAGCAGAAAAACAAAATCTTCTGACGCTATTGCTGGGGACCTTAAAAATCTTGTAGGGCACAAGATAAAATGCCCGAACGGCATCATTATGTACTTCGTTCCTGAATCGCATGCTACTCTCCCTATTAGTCCTAATCTGGATCTAAGTTTTCATAAACCACTGGTTCGTCAAATGTTTTTGCTTCACAATTCTCTTCGTGAAGCCTATCCCCCTAACTGCACTGTAGGGTACGACACCAGCGTCTTCAGAGTCTTCAGAATGGATTATTGATAGTGGGTGTACAAATCACATGACTGGCAAAAGAAGCCTTCTTATGGACTCAACCTTACGTCCATGCGACAAGAGCCACATCACATTTGCTGACACTGGTAAAAGTAAGGTATTGGGTCTAGGTAGAGTTGCAATCTCAAAGGATCAACACATGGATAAAGTCATGCTTGTTGAATCCCTTGGTTTCAACTTAATGTCTGTCTCAATGCTTTGCGATTTGAACATGGTCGTAATATTTGGAAAATATCGTTGCCTTGTACTAATGGAATCTGACAAGTCTCTAGTGTTTGAAGGGTATCAGAAAGATGATTTGTATGTGGTAGATTTCTCAGCAGGGCCACAACTTGCAGTATGTCTTCTTGCAAAAGCTTCAGAATGCTGGCTTTGGCATCGGAGGCTCGGGCATGCTGGCATGAGGAACCTCCACACCCTTGCGAAGAAGAAACATGTCATAGGCATCGAGGGCATCAAGTTCAAGAAAGATCACTTATGCGGTGCCTGTGAAGCAGGGAAGATGACGAGGGTAAAACATCCCTCGAAGACAATCATGACCACTACTCGACCCTTCGAACTGCTTCACATGGATCTTTTTGGTCCCACTCACTACTCAACTTTTACTACTACTGCTTGCCTCTATGGCTTTGTTATTGTTGATGATTATTCTCGATATACTTGGGTGCACATAATCCTTTACAAGACTGAAGTGCAGGATGTGTTCAGACGCTTCGCCAATCGAGCTATGAACAATTTTGGCGCCAAGATAAAGCACATCAGAAGTGACAATGGCACTGAATTCAAGAACACTGGCCTTGATACATATCTTGATACCTTGGGCATCACACTTGAATTCTCAGCCCCGTACCCCACAGCAAAATGGCGTCGTCGAACGCAAGAACAGAACACTAATTGAGATGGCCAAAACGATGCTAGATGAATACAAGACCCCAAGAAAATTCTGGCCCAAAGCCATTGATACAGCATGCCATACAATCAATCGTGTTTATCTTCACAAGCTACTGAACAAGACATCTTATGAACTCCTTACTGGCAAAAAGCCAAATGTCAGTTACTTCAGAGTATTTGGCGCAAGGTGATGGATCAAGGACCCACATCACACCTCAAAATTTGCACCAAAAGCACATGAGGGTTTTATGCTTGGATATGGAAAGGATTCGCACTCCTACAGAGTCTTCAATCTCTTTCATTACAAAGTGGTTGAAACAGTGGATGTGCGGTTCGATGAGACCAACGGCTCACAAAAAGAGCAGCTGCCAAGTGTGCTAGATGAAGTTCCATCCAGTGAATCAATCAAGCTAATGGGAGCTGGAGAAATTATACCTTCTGAAGCTCATCCTGAAGAAGAACTTATCATTTCAGCACCTGATCAACATGAAGACAATGCTCAGCCTGAAGACATTCCTTCCAACAACGACAATGAACAGCAAGAGCAAAGTCTTCGCCCTGTACATCCTCGCGTTGCCAATGAAGTGCAGATTGAAAGAATAATTGATAGCATCAATGCACCTGGTCCACTCACTCGTTCAAGGGCAACTCAGCTAGAAAATTTCTGTGGGCACTTCGCATTCGTCTCAATATCAGAACCCAAGAAAGTTGAAGAAGCCTTCATGGAACCTGAATGGATTCAAGCTATGCAAGAAGAGCTTCAACAGTTTGAGCTGAATAATGTATGGGAACTAGTTAAGCGTCCTGATCCACGGAAGCACAACATAATAGGCACCAAATGGATATATTGCAACAAGCAAGATGAGCATGGTCAAGTTGTCAGAAACAAAGCTCGTCTCGTTGCTCAAGGATATACTCAAGTGGAAGGCATTGACTTCGATGAAACATTTGCTCCTGTGGCTAGGCTTGAAGCCATCCGCATACTGCTGGCCTATGCAAATCATCATAACATACTTCTATATCAAATGGATGTGAAGAGTGCCTTTCTCAATGGCAAGATTGAAGAGGAAGTGTATGTTGCACAACCGCCTGGCTTTGAAAATCCAAAACATCCTGACATGGTATACAAGCTCAACAAGGCACTGTATGGCCTCAAACAAGCCCCTAGGGCCTGGTATGACACACTCAAATACTTCCTGAAGAGCAAAGGCTTCATACCTAGTTCCCTAGATCCCACTCTTTTCATGAAGACATATGATGGTGAACTGTTTGTGTGCCAAATATATGTGGATGATATTATCTTCGGCTGCACCAATCAGAAGTACAGTGAAGAGATTGGCTATATGATGCAAGAGCAATATCAGATGTCTATGATGGGGGAGCTGAAGTTCTTCCTTGGTCTTCAAATACGACAACAACGCAATGGCATCTTCATATCTCAAGAGAAGTATCTCAAAGATTGCCTGAAGAAGTTCGGTATGCAGGACTGCAAAGGCTTCACAACACCAATGCCAGCCAAATATCATCTGGGTCTTGACGACAATGGTAAAGAGTTCGATCAAAAGGTATACCGCTCCATGATTGGTTCTTTACTTTATCTATGTGCATCTAGGCCAGATATTATGCTTAGTGTTTGCATGTGTGCTCGATTTCAAGCGGCACCAAAGGAATCGCATCACTTAGCTGTGAAGCGAATTCTTCGATATTTGGCTCACACCGCAACTCTAGGATTATGGTATCCAAAGGGCTCAGAGTTTGATTTGGTTGGATTTTCGGATGCTGATTATGCTGGTGACAAAGTTGATCGCAAGTCTACATCAGGCACATGTCACTTTCTGGGACGATCACTTGTATGTTGGTCTTCAAAGAAGCAGAACTGTGTATCTCTCTCCACTGCTGAATCTGAATACATTGCTGCTGGATCTTGCTGCGCCCAGCTTCTGTGGATGAAGCAAACACTCAAGGACTATGGCATTCATCTGAAGCAAGTGCCACTTTACTGCGACAACGAAAGCGCCATCAAGATTTCCAACAACCCAGTTCAGCACTCGAAGACAAAGCACATTGAAATTCGTCATCACTTTCTCAGAGATCATGTTGTGAAGGAAGACATTGATATCATACACGTCAACACTGAAGAGCAATTGGCAGATATCTTCACCAAGACCTTGGATGAGAAGAGGTTTTGCAAGTTACGGTGTGAGCTAAATATCCTAGAATTCTCAAATGTCCTATGATCGGGCACACATCCTAACCCTTATGCATATTGATGACTTAGATGTGCAACACACGAAGTAAAGTGTATCTTCAATCAATGAAGACATACATTCTAAGTGTGAATACATTAATGTGGAATTTGACTTCGGAGCGCCACGATAATTGTGCGCCGTGTCTGGGTCTAATACTTCCTATACGGTGGGTAACGCCACCACCAAACGTTCTATTTTGCAGTGTTTCACTCATGGCGTTACCTTGCAATGTCTTCACATTTGGTTTGGCCTCAATCTCAACATGTCTTCATGATTATCTTCACTATGTTGATTATATAGATATATATATACTAGTCTTCTGTCCTCTACAGCATTCACTTATATCTATGTCTTCTTGTTGAATCTTTTGAACTAAGTGAATGTGATCGGACCCTAACCTCTCTATGCTCTCTATCTCAAAATTCTATCTCTCCAAGTCATATGCATTCTATTGAAACTGTCGAATGTCTTCTTTGCGTCCTTGTCAGCAGAAGACACAGAGACAACATTTAAGTCCGTTTTCAATGCTCATTCATCCACATGAAATCCGGAGAAGTAGGAACGACCACCCGACAATCCAGGCGTGCGTGGGACGTGGAACTGCCCCCAAAATACCGCATGATGGCCACGTATTACTCAAATGCGAATCGCCAGGGGCACCTGTGTAATAGCACAGTGCCGCCCCTGTGCCTATAAATACACACTTACAGCGGTAACTATCTCTTCTTCCACCCTCGCATGAACCCTAGCGCCACCGCTAGCTCTCGACGACGCCTGCGACGAAGCGCTTCGCTGCCGCAACCTCTCCGACACCGTCTTCACGCCGACCGCGGACATCATCCTCTCCTCCTTCGCCGTAGGTCTCCTCCGTCGCCAAGTTAGGGCACGGACGAGTGAACTGCTCGGCCTCATCTCCCACTCCGTCTAGCAGTTCTCAGTGTGGTAAATAAAACTCTTTCTTTACAGCACCGTTGATCCCATTGATCTGTCACTTTCTACCACAAGTAGTTTCTGCTCACACAAACTAGATCTCTCTCAAACTGCATCTCATAACATGCCTAGAATATTCACTTGTGCTTCAAAAGGTAGTTAGATTCCTCACTTGTACTGATCTTTGGATTCGTACAAATCTGGAAACAACTTCTTATCTATGAGTGAATGTCTTCGCACGATGAGGTCAATGTCTTCTAAACTGATTTATCTTCAAAATCTTCTGAGAATGCATATGACCTCTTCCCCTTCCCTCGCACCTTAATGCTGTCACAGGTACATGTCCGTGGGAGAATCCTTTGGTTCTCATAGTCTGCATTCATTTGCAGAATTCCTACAGCATCACAGAAATTCTCCTGAAGCCAGTTCCTGTTGGTCTAGCAAGAAAAAGCCTTTGAAGCCTTTGAAAGTCTTGAAGCCTTTCAAGTTAAAGTTTATGGCTTCAGAAACAGCAGCAAGGAAGGGGGGCAGACAGCGACGTGGAGGAACATCCAAAGATCTGCCTGATGAACTGGCAGAAATGTATAAAACAGATCCTGAAGAGAATTATGGTCAGCGCAAGACCCGAATCCAATGGATTCGACGCTATTGGGCAAAACAATGGTTCAAGTACCGCTTCACAACCCAAGAGTATGCTGAGAAGAGTGCCATCAAGAGACCATGGGGAGACATCTTATTCAAGAACCTTGTACCCAGGTCCAGAGATGAAGCTATTGCCCAAAGCTTCTATCCATGCATGGTTCGTGGGCCACAGCCTAATGATGCACATCCGTCGTCACTACTCTGGTGTCGTGACGACAATCTGTTCAAGCGCAACTTCCAGTTTGCCCAAAACTCAGCGAAGCAGAACAAGAAGAAATTTGGGTTAGACTTCAACCCTGGTCCCTCAGCACCAAGGGCAGATGGCACGCGAGAAGCAGAACCCAATGTCATCGGTCCGTATGCCAACCTTGAAGGCCTCATCACCTACATCTTGGTTCAAGGGACTGCAGTGAATGAGCCTGCAGCTGATACTGAGTCTGATGAAGCGCCTGCAGTGCTTGCAGTGCCGAAGCCAAGGCAGTTGAAGAAGCCAAAAGCTTCAAAGCCGGCCCCTTCATCAAAAATATCAAAGGCGAAGCCATTGGCGACTGCACCTCGTGAAGACAGTGTGTAGTCTGAAGACTTATCACGCGTCTCAAGGCACCAGAAGGCCAAGATGCCTCTGTCTCACACTGGCAAAGAGCTCACAGCTGCTGCCATCCTGCGCAGCGAAGCCATTGATCTGTCAAGTGATGAAGATCTTGCAGATGACGCTCTTGAGCAGCTCATCAAGAGCAAAGAAGAAGCAGAAATCTTCAATAATCTGCCTCTCTTTGATGTCGCCATCATCCAAAGCTTCATTGACGAGTGGTTTGACACGCCAAACATCAGCTTTGAAGATCTGCAGCTACCTATTGGCCTCAATGTCGCCTTCCAAGGCGCCATTGCTTCAGAACTTGCAATTGCCCAGCGCATTGTTGAACTGAAGCAGAAGATTGACTATGAAAAGGCTCAGTTCAAGAAGCACATGGCCAAGCTCAGCATGCAGGAAGTGAAGAACTTCAAGACAATGATGCACGAGCTCAAGGAAAACTTTCTGAAGAAGTGTGCAGAAGCTCAGGGTTCACGTGAGCGGATGAAGACTCTGGCTGACAAATGTGTGCAAGCCTATAATGAGGCTGAGAAGCGCAAGGCACTTGGGCGTCCTGGCATCGACCCCAAGATGGCCGCAAAGAAAAAGAAGACTATTCCAGCTAAACCGGAGGCACCAAGGCAGGAAGCAGTTCCGCTTGTCTTCCCAACTGCAATGACTGGCTCGAAGCCAAAGAGCCGGTCAACAGCTTCAGAGCTCAAGAAGACAAGAACTGTTGAGGCTGATGCTAGGAAGAGGAAAAGCTCTGCAGCCTCTCCTACTGCCCCCAGCAAGAAAAAGAGAAAGATCAAGAAAGCTCGGGATGCTCCCACAGAGCCCTTGATAGTTGAACCCATCTCTATGGTTCACCCTGACGCAGAACGTCAATTGACGGTTCATGAGCCTGCTTCCACAGAGGCTCTTGAAGCTGAAGATATTCCAGCAGCTGATCCCATCGCTGCTGAAGACATTGGTCATCGTGACAATGTAGAAGATGATGCAGCCCTTCCTCAGTTAGAACACAGCGAACTCATCAGCATTGGTCGTCCACTGACGCCAATTGCACAGGATGCTTCATGGGCGGATCGCCCTCAAGAGGAAGAAGACTATGAGGCCCAGCCCACTCCAACCCCACAAGCGTCGTCTGCGTTCCGCAGGCTTCGCAAAGGTCCAAGGCCTCAAGTCTATGCTGAAGACATTCCGGCTGGATCAGCCGCAGAAGAAGTACCACAAGAGCCCACTCCTCTGCTCCACCAAGAAGCAGTTCTCCAGGAGAACGTGCTTGTGACAGACCCTCCTGCTTGTCAAGCGGAGGATGAAAATCTTGAGGCTGCCACAACCGCCTCCCCAGCAAAAGCTTCTGAAGATAGCGAAGCCACTGAACCCACCACTTCTGTTCCTGAGTCTGCTGCCGGTCCCCAATTCAACTATCATGTTGAGCACAGGCCTCAGGTCCAGAAGCCAATCCCAAGACTGGCAAGGTTTCCAGGTCCTGCATCAGCACCTGGCTCCTTCAACATCAATGGCTTCAGGGCAAATAATACTTTCTTCAATAGCTCCAAGAACCCCTATTCAAGGGAAAGGATTTCATCAGATAGGTTCTGGAGCTATCCTCAGCGCAGCTACTACTCTTGCATACTGTACAACCAAGGTCGCATTTTCCCGCACAAGCGCCTTGATGTTGAAGCTATTGCTGGTCTGCCCTATCTAGAGGAAGCGTTGGATTGCTTCAAACAAGTGGGTCTACTGCAGTTTGTTACTGATGAAGAGCATTGGAACGAAGAGCTCCTGCTACAATTCTATGCCACACTGCACATCAAAGGATACAACAGAGATCCGAAGACTTGGGTCCTGGAGTGGATGACCGGCAATGTTCATCACGAAGCCAATGCATTTGATATCATTGAGCTCACTGGCCTGCCCACAACAGGTGAATTCTTCGAGCAAGACTGTCGGCTACACACTGAAGCTATTGAGAGCATATTTCAGAGGCCTGAACCGAATATGAGTCAGATGCTCTCCATGATGAAGCCATTACCCCACGATGCTCCTTATCCCACAGAGTTCTTCGTTGAAGACCTTGAGTACCTGCCCAGGACCATCTATCACATCATCCGGCGGACTCTCTGGCCCATTAAAGGACACTCTCCAAATGCCAAGATCGAGGGTGCAATGAAGACTCTGATATTCTGTATCCTTCATGGCAAATGCTTCAACACACATGATTTCTTCATATGCCAACTAGCTGCGTCAGGCTCAGATCTGTTTGGTTTAAAGTTCTATGCTCCTTGGGTAATGAGGCTGATCAAACTTCACTCTGCCATCTCGTATCAGCCCTCAGCCCGCAACCATCGGATCTTCTTGCCTGATGTGGATACCTCTGCTGACGCCATTTATCCTGAACCTGCCAAGCAACCTCTGAGTCTTCAGAATGCAGAACACCAGAGCTTCACTCAAAATGTTGAAGGTGTTGAAGCCATCTCCAGGGTATATCCTTTGGCTGGCACTACACGTGCACCACATCCCGCTTCAACTGAAGCCACTGACAGTTCCACTGCTTCAAGACCCAAGAAGCGCACTCGTGTTCTCAACGACCGAGAGCTTCTTGTGGCCCTTCATAAAAAGCAGGATAGGCATCATGACTGGTTGAAGAGACAGATGAAAAGCCTCTTAGTGGATGTAAATCGCATCCGAAATCTTGCCACCAAGAATGCATTCGTTGCACATGAAACCTGTCGCCGCACATGGAAAGGGCTAACGATGATGCTTTATGAAGCTGATCTTCAAGAGGATGGCTTCACTGAAAGATTCAAGTTTGACTCCACACCTCCTCGGAGAGCTGTGCTGCTGGGAACTCCATCCCTTGAAGATTCTGAGTTCTCTTCCTCTGCTGCCGCAGTCACTGCCAGAATCATTGAGGAAGAAGACGATGCTACTTCACCACCATATGCTTCAGCACCTCCAAGCTCTTCTGCACTGCCAACCAACACCAACAACCCTGCTACTTCACCTACTCCTCATGGGAACGAGTAGAGACTCTATGTCTTCAAACCTTTTTGGTCATTACTGACAAAAGGGGGAGAAGCATATGGGATATTGATAGTCTTCAAGCGGGTTCATATGAGCGGGTGCCTTATATTTTGATTCGTGCTTACAACTCTCATTTTTTTGCTACATTTGGCTCTTATGAGTTGTAACACTTAAACTAGATGGTCGTCTGCTACTTGTTTGCCACCTTGTTTTGCGAAGATAAATTCCGCATGTGCGACGATAAATTTCGCACTTAGCTCATTCTGCAGACGTCCATTTTCCATTATGCTTGTCATTATCTTCATATACTTCCACATGCATAGTGGATTGTCATCATAAGCTGAAGTGGATCTCCACAAGTACAACCTGCCATGTGCATTTGCATACCAAAAGAAAATTAACTTATATGCACATCTTCAGGGGGAGCCCTTGCAACTTATGAAGACAATTCCTTATCCTGTACAATTTCATCGATTATATTCCCCGTTGAAAACTTCAACTAGTTTGTCATCAATCACCAAAAAGGGGGAGATTGTAAGTGCATCTAGTGCCACCCCTAGTTGGTTTTGGAGTATTGACGACAAACCTAGTTGAGGGACTAATGTGTTTGTGAGAATTGCAGGATAACACAGGTAGAAGTTCCTCATTGATTCAGTTTTACTACCAGAGATGACCCCTAAAAATGTATGAAGACATTGAAGTCAAAGGTGGTATATGAAGATATTCACTTTGAAGACTATGACAAGAGAAGACACGATATGAAGCCTATGGAGCTCGAAGACTTAGATCTTACGTAGTTCTTTTTCTGTTGTGTTGAGTCATAGGAACCACCGTACTGTTAAGTGGGGTCCAGGAGAACCAGTCAGAATGACTGAAGTGATGCCTAAACCAAAAACTATGTCTTCGAGTGAAGACAATGAGAGCGAATCTTGTCCAGAGCCGGACAAGTCAGCTTTGCTTGTAGCCCAAGTAAAGTTGTCGCGTGATTTTGAAATCTGACCGTTGGAACACGTGTCAGTTCCTTAGTGACCCAGGGTCATTTCGGACAAATCAGGTCGGGTTGCCAAGTGGCTTATAAATAGCCCACCCCCTACAACCATAAACGGTTGGCTGCTCAGATTTCAGTGCACGGCTTTTGTCGTTTGAGAGCAACCCACCTCGAAGCCTTTGAGAGAAAATTCCTAGCGAGAAAGCCCTAACCACCCAGAGCCAGAGAATTGGGCATCACTTAAGTCTTCTTGTCTGTGTGATCTGAAGACTTATTACACTTGAGGACTGTGCATCCTCCAGACGGTTAGGCGTCAGCGTTCTGAGCATCCAAGAGACATTGTGGATTGCCGAGTGAACGAAGTCTGTGAAGGTTTGGGAGTCTACCTTGAAGACTTACCAGAGTGATTGGGCGAGGACTACTGTGACCTTAGCTCAAGGGGAATACGGTGAGGACTGGGTGTCCTGAGCTGCGTGTTCAGGACTGGGTGTCCGGGACTGTGTGTCCTAAGGTTTAAATACCTAGCCGCCCAACCAGACGTACAGTTGTCACAGCAACTGGAACTGGTCCAACAAATCATTGTCTTCGAAACGAGTCACTCTTCCTCATCCTTTCTCCTATCCCTTTACTTACTGCGCTACCTCAGAATTGTGGAACCGCCACATTATACATCCCCTCCTGAAGCTCTCTTTGTCTTTTCACTACATCTGTAACTCGGCAGTGTAGTTAGGAACTTCGCTTCCATACTTTGTCTCTCTCGTCCCTACCACTTCTGATCGCGTTATACCACAACTGCAAGCTTACTGGATATCATGCTGCTTTCGCGAGCATTTAAGGAGAATTCACCTCTTACCTCCTACTTGAAGCACTTGTGATATAACCCTTGAATCCATTGGATTAACTGTCACGCCTCTCTGCCAACAATAGTTAATTAGAAGATCCAATCTTAATGCTGTTGGCCCTCATAGAGCTTCCGAATATTCTCGGGCCAGAGTCCTTATTTCTAATCCACAAAGGAGGTCCGACGGCCCCTATCTCTAACCCACCACCTCTTAGTCGAACTCAACGCACTTAGTCAGGGCCCACTTCCAGGAGTTATTACCACTGCTCCACTGTGGCAAGAGGTGTTCGGAGCGCTAGTATCCTGCGGAGTGTTCGCTTGCGCCTATTATTTGACGCGAAGGTCTCGAAGACCGTTAACACCGTATTGTTATCCACGGGATGGTGCTCTGTGGTATTTGGGAGAAGAAGATCCTCACCACTTTTGGCCACCTGCCGGAGTATCCAACATGCTCTGAGGCTGTGCGTTGGTATTGTATCCGCTGTACTATGAATTTTGCAGGGTCCGTTGAGCCATCCCTCCAGTACGGTTCCATACCTTGTAGAGGGTTTTTGCTTTTTAGTGGTTGACCCGGGTGTATTGTGATAATGCACCCTTTTGTTTTGGACTGGGTTTGTGTTCAGGGCCAGATTATCCCAAAAGTTTATTTCGGTTCTCCAGGCACTTTCCATCGCGTAGTACTTTCTTACTATGGACGCCAAGTCAACGAAGCGTGTTATCTCACGGCGATTTATGGTGTTAAGTATTCCCTTGTCCGTGCAATTATTGCAGAAAAATAGGATTACGTCTTCCTCGCGATAGTCCTTAACCTTGTTCATCGCAAGGAGGAATCTGGCCCAATAGTGATGTACTGTTTCCTGGGGCTCTTGCCTGATGTGGGAAAGATCGTTTATGTTTGGGTGGGTGGGTGGAATTGAATCCGAACCCTCACCTGATCTGGGATCCAGGGGTCGAGGAATTTCCAAATTTTGGAAGTTCCGGTTCCGGGGTGTGACCCGATAATCCTGGCCCGCTGCCTGACTCTAAGTTCAGGGATCAGGTGTTGTCCTCCCGCGAACGGGCGTCCGGCTCAAAGAGCTCGGGAATCCGGACATAGTTGGTCCTCAAGATGGAGGAAAGGTCGCCGCATTGTTCCTCCACCACTGCAAGATGATGGGTGACCGGTGGAGAGTTAATCTTCCTTTGATTGGGTTTAAGCCCAATCCAATCATAGTCCGTAGCGACTCCCAAGGCGGCGATGCGATCCAAGAGCTCGTTTAAGGAGGCGAGCTCCATTGGATCCATCTTTTCGGCGAGTGCCGATTTGACATGGAGGCTGTTTTCGATGACCCAAGACATCGTCGGCGCGGCGGCCGAACAGGCGGTCATGATGAAACCGCCTAGCCGGAGAGTTTGGTCGACAGCCAGAGTTCCCCCGACAGTAGTACCGTCTTTAAAGACGAGATGAGACATCCTTCTTTCTGGCAACGGCACAGAGGAACTCTCAATGAAAGCACCAATGTCGGTGTCAAAACCGGCGGATCTCGGGTAGGGGGTCCCGAACTGTGTGTCTAGGCGGATGGTAACAGGAGGCAGGGGACACGAAGTTTTACCCAGGTTCGGTCCCTCTTGATGGAGGTAAAACCCTACGTCCTGCTTGATTAATATTGATGATATGGGTAGTACAAGAGTAGATCTACCACGAGATCAGAGAGGCTAAACCCTAGAAGCTAGCCTATGGTATGATTGTGTGTAGTCCTACGGACTAAAACCCTTCCGGTTTATATAGACACTGGAGGGGGCTAGGGTTTTACAAGGTCGGTTATAAAGGAGGAGATATACATATCCGTATTGCCTAGCTTGCCTTCCACGCCAAGTAGAGTCCCATCCGGACACGAGATGGAGTCTTCAATCTTGTATCTTCATAGTCCAATAGTCCGGCCAAAGGATATAGTCCGGCTGTCTGGAGACCCCCTAATCCAGGACTCCCTCAGTGGGAGTTTTCGCGCGCATTGTAATTTTGGGATAGCAAGGCGCGGGTTGAGATGGAGGGAGTTTTCGGAGCACAACGAGACAAAGATATATCTTAAATATTTCGGGGTAACAAGGCGCGGGTTGAAGAGGTGGGAGTTTCACAGCACGATAGACATAGATGGTGGCTTGAAATTTCGGCATAACAAGGCGCGGTTTGAAATTTCGGGAGAACAAGCTTAACGTGTACCAAAAAAAGACAATTCGCACCTCATCACTAGAGAGAGCCATGTACCGTTTTGCTATATTACCAGAAATGCATTCAAATACAACAACAAAAAAACTAAAAAAATTGGGACAACAAACATAACGTGTACAGTACCAAAACAATTTGCACTTCCCTCAACAATAAAAAAACAATGTGTGTTGTCTAGCATATGGACTAAATTTGAGTACATTTTCCTTGTTTGAATGGGATTGTACTCGGGTTAGTTATAAAACCATCTAAATATTATCTTCACAACACATCACATGAATATAGGAGAAGTAAATTCCTATATAAATACGAACTACATGTACATACGATCTCAGATTCAAATATATGTATCCATTTTATGTTGAATTCAAATCATAGTACATGTATGCTCTAGGTAGATGTTTAGAATCTAAACCATGTATGATACTACGTACAATGTGTTTAACACGCACAACACACACAAACACCATTGAGACTAGTAAGGTACACGTGCATTGCACGCGTGAGATTTGGCAACCAAATTATGAATAAATACCACATTATAGTATGTAAGATTTGAGCCATATATTCATGATGTAGATGTTCGTTTAAATCTTATAGTTCATTCCATTGAAAATCATCTAGTTTTTATAAGAAAGCTAATCTATTTTAAGATTCATGGAATTGTGCGTTGTAAAGCATAAAGTAAAAACAAATAATGGCAAATCATGTAGAAAAACATTTGGGCAATTCTGATACGGAAGATTCTAGAACAAAGAAGAAGTGCTTGTGTTTTGAGGTTTGTGCATTATGCTTAAGTTCAACCATGGAGTCTTCTAGATTGTACATGTGGCAAAATCTGGTGGAATCTAGATGATATCCAACGGCCAGTAGTGCTCAAATTTGCCATCTCTGCACCATCGGATTGGCTTCATCCAACGACCATCTTTCAAAGTTAAAGTTATCCGCACACTACATAAAAAATATAAAATATAATATATAGGGGTATAGATATAGATATGTGATGCAAAAGCCACCCATCATCTCCAATTAGAATAGTGTGTCCATGCACGGATGCAATGTGGCCAAACGATGTCTGCCATCGGTATCTCAAATTCAAATAAGTCTGACCTTGTTCAATGTGTATACAGTACAACATGCTCGTTTCCAAACCACCCCCGCATATCTCAGTTATATTCATGCATGCATGGGTTTCAAACATCATGATCTCTTATTCAAATATTTGAATTCAACTTTACATTTATTATGACCTCACCTAGTCTTTTACACCCACACAATCATCTTCTCTTTATAGTTGTAGCACTAACTTTCTCTCGTGCATGCATGCACACACACTACCACTCGGCATTATCCATCACACACATGCAATATTTTTCTTCAGGTCGGTCTCCCATGCATGCACACACACATGCCTTCCCCTTTTCATCATATCGGGCATTCTTTATCTCTCACGTGCATGTGCAACGATAGATGTTCCGCTATGTGTGTGTATATATAGCTAGGTATTTCCTAGTTTTCCACACAAACCAATCAATCTATATATCTAGTGAGGTCTCACCCTCTTTCCCACGTACACATCGATCAATCTATACCTCTCTATATAGGATTACTAGCTAATACACCCACATTAATTATATATCCAACGTCCCCCTCTCATCATCCATGCCTTCCTCTTCATCTCTCAGACGCGCGCATAGTGGCAAAGACAGGGGCAGCAAGGGCCCTGCCCCCCTAACATCGCTAGATATTGAGGCTAATATGACTGTGATCATTAGATCAATTGCTAGAAAATGGTTTAAGTTGACGAACTGGCCCTCCTCGTAAAGGATTAGCAATGCTTGGCCCCCTAGCTCATTTATTTTTCATGGCTCCACCACTGCGCACAATAGTGCACGTTCTCGCCCCCTCTCTTTAAATATCGATCTCGCACTTGTGCACTCCTTCATAGTCTCCCTCCACTTGGCCCCTCGCACCATCTTCTAGCTCCCACCAGATTTTGCCACATGTACGATCTAGTAGACTCCATGGTTGAACTTAAGCATAATGCACAAACCTCAAAACACAAGTGCTTCTCCTTTGTTCTAGAATCTTCCGTATCATAACTGCCCAAACTTTTTTTCTAGTTGAATTGCCATTATTTTTTTTTATTTTATGCTTTACAACGCATAATTCCATGAATCATAAAATAGATTAAGGGCTTCTTTGATTCAAAGGATCCTCAAAGGAATTTTGGAGGATTCTAATCCTTAGGAATTTTTCCTATCTTGGTTGTTTGATTCATAGGATTGTAAACCATAGGAATTTTTCCATAGGATTCCTTTGCACTAGATTTCATAGGAAACATCCCATCCACTGAAACGTCTTTGAAAGAATCCTACATTTTTCTATGCACAATCAAACACTCGTACAATCTTGTAGGATTCAAGATGACATTCCACTCTAATCCCATGTTTTTCCTATTCCCGCATTTTGGAAATCCTACGAATCAAAGAGGCCCTAGCTTTTTTTATAAAAACTAATTGATTTTGAATGAGATGAACTATAAGAATTAAACGAATGTCTACATCATGCATATATGACTCAAAGCTTACATGCTATAGTGTGGTATTTATTCATAATTTGGTTGCCAAATCTGATGCGTGCAATGCACGTTTACCTTACTAGTACTTCGAGTATGTGCAAAACACATAAATTAGAATTCCAATGGCACGCTACACAGTGTCTCTCTTTTAGTTCATGAAGCCACGTGGCACATGTGGAGGCATTGTCACGACCTCCTTGTGTGGATTGATCACAGTGACATGCTGCTGGTTCCAAAAGAATGTACTCATCCTCTCTGAGGCACACTGGTAGTACATGCACAAAGGGAAGATGTGCACGCACGCCACGCACACACTCATTTCCTTGCACGCACACGCAGGTACACGGGGGGACGCGTTTTTGTACGAAGATCCACCCCATGTGATAATTTGACGCGTGTAAAGTCCTTCACTTCATTGATGGTCAATTAATACAGCGCATGCAAATTGAGTGGACGTGAGGGAGGAAGTAGTTGAGAAAGACATTACTACTCCACTGCGTGCATGCGAGTAGTTAAATCATGGGTTGCTACTTCCATTGGTCTCCTTCGTCTTTTGTGCCAATTTTGACCATATTTTTAAGTAACATAATATTGATGCATGTCATAAAAAGTGGCAAAAAAGGGGGCCAATAAACCAGGATGCAGGCAAAATGATGAATTTTTGCCTAGGCTACTGTTGGTGGCCTTTGTATCTAAATATGGACGGAGTGGAGTACTACTATCTTTATCTTAGCCTCGTAGGGATCTCCCAGCGCCTAGGCTCGCCTTCCCGCCTCGCCCACCGGATCCCGCCATGGAGGATCTCGCCATGGATAATCCCTTAGATCCCAGGATCCCGCGGGCTACCCTCTCGCTGCGGCCCGCAGCACTGCCGCCTTTGAGCGAAACCCACATGTGTTTTAGAGGGGATCCATCGCTATGTAATCACATACCGGTGGCGCCGGAGGACATGCCAGGGCTGTGTTTCAGGTGGTGGGCAGCAAGGGCAAATCGGATCAAGGAAGCGTCACATCAATTGGAGAGAAGTTCCAAGGAGCTGCGCCTGGTGCAACACAAGGTGGAGGCGCAAGTCAATCTCAGGGGAGAGATGCTGAGGGATGTTAGCATCTGGCAGCGTCGTGTTGATTTCGAGCTAGGGCTAATGGCAAAGATCATATTCACGGAGTCAACTGCGGAGGAAAGAACGCGCATGCCTGTGGAATGGCATGAGCAGCTGGCGCAATTGTTCAAATGGGCGGTAGGAGAAGCCAAATCGCGGGATAAGCTGTGGCGGTGCCGCTGGGCATGCGTCGTAGGCGAGGTGAGCTTCCCTCCTTCCCCGCCGATGATGCAGTGACCTAATCGGATGCTGCTGCAGTGAACTTGCGGCGCCATGGCGGTTTGCAACCGTGACAATCACTCCATCTATATGTATTGTATTCCTGTGAAAATACTTGGTCGTTTGGAAAAATATGGTAATTGGTTTATCACTAGTTTTTGAATGCTTGGTCATGACAATCACCTGAAGCCACAACCAGAAGTCTCCATCGTGTAATACTTAGGGTCGGTCGCACCAATAGACGATCGGTCGGACCCGTGACACGCATCGGCTTGGTCTGACATGTATGACCAGTTATACATCACTGCTTATGCGACCATATTTGACCAGTAGTACTTGAAATTTGTGTTCCAGCAAACTCATCGGGAGCCGTTTCGGGCCTTGAAACCGAAGCCAACAATTAATCTTTAGCTTGTTCCCATCACATTCCAAAATGTACAGTATAATTAAGTGCAAACCTGATCACACCCTAGTACGTATCAAACCTGAACGTGCTCCCACTTCCCACTATGCAGGTTTTAGTACTAGTGCTAGTACTAGGTTATAAAATGGGAACTAGTACCTAGCCGAAAATCACTCTACCTCTTCCTCCTCATTAGTCTTTCTTGTTCGTCCGTCCTTGCCATGGCTGGTGTGCAGAGCTCTAGGTCAAGAACTACTCATAACAAGGGAGTGGCAACCAAGGCCACGGAAAAAAATGAGCGGGCTCGCCGCCTTGTAGAGACCTCGAAAGGTCTCTCACGGGCAGGCGAGGGCTCCCAGGAGCACACTAGCCATGGAGGCGAGTGCTCCCAGGAGTGCCCTAGCCGCGGAGGTGAACATGCCGAGCTGGCAGCGCTAGAGTCGTTATCCCTCGATGACATGCCCGATCAACTCAATAAGTAGGAGGAGTTCATCAACGGCTTGGTGAAGCTGCCGAAGGAGAGCCTCGAGGACATGCCCACTGAGCTCAATGAGCAGGGGGAGTTGACCACCGTCTTGGTGATGCTGCTGAAGAAGAGCATTGCCTCAGATAAGAAGGCGACCGGCGAAATCTTGCAACTTTAGGAGGACAAGGCGAAGCTCTGCACAAGCTTGACCTGCTGAAGGAGGAGAACGCCGGCTGGAAGAAGCTGCATGAGAAGAGTAGTTACTCGATGAAGATGATGCAGACCCTCGTCATGGAACAGAAGGAGTTGGCAAAGCTCAACATCGAGCACCCGACTGCTGTCAAGGTACGTAATGCAGTCGTGGAATAGATGATGAAGGCTCGCGTCGAGAAATCCTGAATCATGGACAGAATGATGAATATGGAGGAGGAGATGCGCAAGGGGATGGAGGGCGTGGAGGAGATGAATAAGCAGTTATGACTCCCCAGCCAGCAACCCTTCATGTAGTAGGGAGCAGCGCCCCATACTTGTGTGCGTGTCTTCCTTCTTTTTTGGGGGTGATAATCTTCTTCTTTTGCTCCTGTGTTTCTTCTTTTGCTTCGGGTGTTTCGCCGCACGTGTCACGTTGTCTGCGAGGCATGAATAGAACAATGCTAACGATGAGCGGTGCCATGGGATCGATGACTAGCAAATTAGATCATTTTTATCGACATATGGCACTGGGCTGCCGTGTTTCCTGCTCCTCCGTCGTACTAGTACTCTAGTGGAAAACTTGAGTATACCGCACGGTTCTTTGCTCCTCCTCAGGTCAATGGCAACATTTATACGAGCAGTCAAATCACAAGGCCCCACCTTCTAGCAGTAATGAGCCGTCAAATCACAAAGGCGCTCGCCTCTCGTGGAACCGACCAAGTGAGACTGCCCCGCCCTCTAGCCTTTAAAAAATGTATACTTTTCTATAGTAGTAGTATCGATGGATTGCGCCATGGAGCAAAACTAACAAGATGAAATTAAAGAAAAAAGGTGGTACATATAGAGAGTGCTCGTCGCCAAATTATGCATATAGTACTATTTAAAAAGCTAGTACGTGCTTAAATGGGGTGCTAAATTCTATTAAAGAAATTAGCATACCTATTTAATTCTTGGGTTCTTATTATTTATGCCACTAGTTGTGTATCACTACTCAATTTTGCTATTAGAAGTTACAACTACTCAAAAATGCCATCGACCTGTGAGATGCTTGCTCAAAAATGCAATTAGATATCTCAAAAATGCCATTGTCTCGTTAGATGTTTGCTCAAAAATGCCATTAGACATTGTTTTTTTCACGTCAAACCCATTGACCATGTTATATGACAAAAATAAGCCGATTCTCTCTATCTCACAATGATAAGTGTGGCCCCGCTTATCAGGAGTAACCAAGCGAATAATTTTACAGGAAAATAAGAACACTGTTGGGATCAAGTAGGCCACACAATTTATTGTATTGTAGTGAGATAGAGGGAGAGTTGGCATGTTGGTCCATAGGTATTTATGTCATTGTAACATGGCAAAAGAGATTTGAGTCACAATAATGGTGTCCCGCACAACACACCCCTCAAATAAAACTAAGCACCCTGAAATTCTTTGACAACTAAACTGCTGGCTATATGATGTTGGCCATATATATTGTATGTATATAATGTGAAGAAACGAGTGGTAGTCACTACTGCAGGATGCTGCTAACACGACACTACAATCAGAGACCCTTCGAGAAACTGTGTGCGATGCCATAATCGCAAACGGTGGTGTATGAAAACCGTCAGACATGTATAAAACGTTTGCGATGGAGGACGCATCAAACACGGTTCAGATTTTAGTTGCGTGTGCGATGAAGGGCATACGGTTCAGTTCCATTAACTGTTTGTGGTGAGGAGGAACCAAGGAAATGGGCAGTCAGATGAAGGCGTGTGCGATACACAGCATACGGTTCACTCGGATGAACTGTTTGTGATTAGGCAACACAAAATAAACGGGCAGCCAGATGAAGGTGTGTGCGATATACAACATACGTTTCACTCGGATGAACAGTTTGTGATTAGGAAACACAAAAGAAACGGTCAGCTAGATCAAGGTGTGTGCAATATACGGCATGCGGTTCAGTCAGATGAGCTATTTGCGTTGACACAAGAGAACAGAAACGGTTCAACTTAACAAGACATGTGTGTTGTGCGATGGGATTGCATGTGGTTCACTCGGCCCTTGTCATCAGTGTGTGACCTCTGTCGCAACCGTTCGCTCCCCAGGCGCCTCTTCGTGTATCATGGCAACCGTCCACCGACTCTTCGCCGTTCCCTCTCGATTTGGAACTGCTGTCACACGCTAGCTATTCCTCCCTCCTCCATTTGCCTTCACCCTTCCTTCTGCCATTGTTTGATCGTCTTCTCCATGGAGGGAACAAGCCGGAATCAACCCCGTTATTCTTGCCCCGATCTGAATGATGACGCGATGGAGGAACTCATTGATCGGTGCGACGTCATCACCTCGGCTAGCATGGCAGGTTCGTTCAAGACCATTCTCGACTCAACTAATAACATCATTACAAGGAACCCAAGGGTCCAGGAGCGGTTTGATCTCCCTATCTTCTTCCCCGTGACCCTGCTGACTGGCGCGGGGACGAGGGAAGCCTCGCCTTGTGTAAGTTGATGCCACTTGATAATGATACGTATGATGTTAAGATGCCATCGCTTGAGGGCAAGGCTTGGGAAAGCGCAAATGGAGAGTGGGTTGTTTATATTGGGTACAACTGTGAGTGGGAACTTGTGAATGTGTACACTCGTCACCGGGTTCCACTTCCAAAAATCTCAGACTGCCCAAAGGTTGAGCACACAGATGGTCTACGTGAGTTCAAATACGATCATGGTAACTGTGTCTACGAAATATAGCAATTTGTCGAGTTCCCAACCGCTCTTGGGATTACACGAACTATGAAGTTGTTTCTATCTTCGACAAGCTTGTTGCCTTCCTTACTTCCACGCCTCGATGGATATTGCTCGAAAATCAGTTTCTATACACGGATGAGTACCGTGATGCAATTCAATACGAGGGTCTTTTATTTGCTGCCACCACTCGTGGCACTGTTTTTGCATGGAATCCTCATGATTTTGGTATGTTTGTCTTACACCATAATTATAATTGTTTCATCCACATGCATGCGGGTTAGCTAGTTTCCCTTTACAAATTAACCTTCTTGTGTTTCCAAGGTCCTGTGAACATTTCACCACCTATACTTGAAAATTTTATTCACGAGGATGAGGACGAGCAGGACCCATATACTCAGTGGCGCCTGGCAACTTATTCCGATGGATCACCTCTTCTTGTCTGTATACGGGGCACTTCTGATGTTACTAAGGAAGCAGGTGTTGTCTCAGATGGTCGCACTCTCCGGACCTATTCCAACATCCGTTGCAGGGTATTCGGGATGGATACTGGTGTAGTAGCGCCAACACCTTCTCCCTGGTTCAATATTGAAAGTCTTGGAGGAAACTCGCTCTTCCTTGGACAAAACTATCCAATGATGGTGGAAGGCGATCCAGCTACTGTTGACACAATGTTACTACCATTTATGAGAAGCAACTGTATCTATACCTCAGACATTACTATGCTTCCCTACCGTCCCAATATGGGTGTTGAAATAGGCCGCTTCAGCCTGAATGATCAGTCCTGCGTTGGTCTCGAGATTGGCAGTAGCTGGCCCTTCCCAGAGAAACACTTCTGGTTCAAAGCAAGTGTTTCCAACGCCGACGAGTGGTTGAGCTGAAGTTCATTTCATCGCTTTGTTATTTGTTGTGTGAGAAAAACTTTACTAGAATGTTTTGTTGGAAATGATCTATAATCCAACGTGTATCCTCGTTGTCGTTGTGGGTTGATGACTTGTTGTATGTAATCAATGGTACATTTGCATATGTGTCCATGAACTCACGCCTACAAGTGGTGTCCATATGAACAGTGCTAGTGATTTTAGTTGCAAAAATGAGATAGTGCTAGTGATTTGTAGCTGCATATTTTGACAAATCGCAGTGTTACAAGGTTGACAAGTGGCAATGTTACTAGATAAACAAACGTCAATCTTTACAGTTTGAGAAATGGCAACATATCCAAAATGACAGATATGCAAATCTTACCCAATTGTTTGTACATGGTTGCACACGGGCCATGCAAAACAACCGTTTGTGTTGAAGGGATGCAGAAATCCTGCTCGGCACATTTTCCCTTGGCTTCCTGGGGAAGCTGTCGGTTTGCATACAGGTGTTCTAACTAAAACGTTTGCGATGAGTGTTTTATATTTAAAAACCGTTGACGTTTTTTTCAAAATAAAATCGTTTTATAAGTATGTACATTAAGAGAGAAAAATGCAAGTTCGTTCAAACCATATCTTTCATTCAGTCACACTACGAATTTATATTCATATGATCGAGAATTCGAGATAGAGTATTAAACCCCAAAAAACTATTTCTGGCGGCGGCGGAGGCTGTGTGCCGCGCCGTCGTTTTCATTTTCGTCCTCCGAGACGTCATTGTTGAAGTCTTCAAGGCAGCACAAAATGTTCTTCACTTGTAAATCAAACATCATGTCGTTGCTGTCGGATCTCGGGTTCCGGCAAACCCTCAAGGTTCGAACACTCGGGTGCACGCGAAGATCTCCCCCTACCGATCCACGTCCTAGCTTCGCTAAGATCTCAAGGGCTAACTCGACAAACTCGCAACACAAAGGACACAAGATTTATACTGGTTCGGGCCACCATTGTGGTGTAATACCCTACTCTAGTGTGGTGTTGGTGGATTGCCTCTTGGGCTAAGGATGAACAATACAAGGGGAAGAACAGCCTCCTGAGGCGAGGTGTTCTTGTGCTTGGTGGGTGTGAGGATGAACTAAATCTGTTCCCGCCCCCACCTACTGTGGTGGCTAATCCTATTTATAGAGGCCCTGGTCCTCTCCCCAAATATTGAGCGGGAAGGGAGCCAACAACGGCCAATTTGAAAGGGGATAGCTAGTACAACTTATCCTGATAAAAGCAGTCTTCGCCTGCAAAAGACTCTAGTGGTGACGCCGCCTTGGGCTCCATGGTGACCTCCGTCCTGCTGGTCTTGGTCTCGTTGCACTGATATGGAAACCTTTGCTTGACCCCTCGGTACTCCGCGCCTGCGCTTGCTTCCTTAGCACCAAAGAGGAAACAAGGACACTGTGGCGCCGGCACCCGCCTGTTGCCTGCTTGATCTTGATCGTCATGGCTCACGTCATTGAAACCTCGCGAGGTTTTCCTTGCCTTGAACTCTCCACCCCTCACGAGCCAGCCTGGTGAGGACGCTCCTGAGGAGGTCTTGTGTCGTCCGCCTCACGAGGCTTGGCCCCTCGCGAGGGTCTTGAGTGCTTGTTAGTGAATATGGGCCGTCGAGCCCGCTCGCGGAGCCATGCTGTGGGCCGCAGGCAGGCAAGTATGGGGACCCCCATTCCAGAAAACCGACAGTATCCCCTGGGCCCAAGGCGCCCTCGGGCTTGGCTTCGAGGCGAAGCCAAAGATCAAGTGCAGAGCGCCACGGGCCCCAATAGCCTACGGCCTTGGTTGACGCGAGGAGATTGATTGGACGTGGGCGTCTCCGCTTCCCCATGCTGCCTCGGCAACTGCCCGACTGTCAAAAGGCTGGCGTAGATAGCGCTTGCCTTCACTACTTCCTTTCACCTTGCTCAGATCCCCTTTCTTGCGCCCTGCCTCCAAAATCCCCAGATCTGCTTCCATCTTCTCCCGCATCAGCGACTAATGGCGCCGCGCAAGGTTAAGTCTACCTCGCCGCCAGCTTGGTACGAGCCAACCCTCGATGCGCCCAATGTCTCAGAGAAGAACCTCGCCGCCACGCGCTTGTTGACGGTGGGGGAAAGCAACGAGAGGGGGAAGACTGAGCTTCGGGTCGGCTTTGCCGTGCCGGAGCCCGAAGGAAGCACCTTATTCCCCTTCTTCACGAGTAGCATTGCCGCAGGACTGGTTCCCCCTTTCTCTGACTTCTTGTATGAGGTCCTCGGCCACTACGGGCTGCAAGCGCTACATCTTCATCCCAACTCCATCCTTCTCTTATCCATCTTCGCCTACTACTGCGGGGTACACCTCGGCGTGATGCCGTTCGTGGCCCTTCTGCGCCACTTCTTCCTCCTTCATGTCAAGGAGGGTCATGCCTCTGGGTGTGTAAATTTCATCGCGGCCGGCAAGGCCAACTCAATCTCGAAGACGGGGAAGAAAGCCGAAGGCTTCCGGAGCAAGTGGGCCATGATGGACGCTAAATGCATCCACCCACGCTTGACGCTGCCGACGGAGATGCCCTAGTCCGACAAGGGGTGGTCCTGCGCGAAGCTCACCACGAGCGGGCGACGTTGGTTCTGGAGAAGATGAACTCCGACCTGAAGCCGGGCAACGCGAAGGCGGTGAAGGTTACAGGGGCCATGCTCCTAAGGGAATTCCTGATGCGGCGCGTGGCCCCGCTTCAAGCCCGCACACGTCCCTTGTGAGAGCTTGGGGACGAAGAGGAAAAGGTTCGCTTGAGCTCGAAGGCCTTGTCGGGCAAGGAGCTGGCCGCAGGTCTCCGCCTCCTAGTTGGGGACGACCAGGAGTACACCCGAGCATCTTCACCCCCTTGTGTCACCGTGAGGACGGGGCGCAGGCCGTGGCTTCCAGGCTGACTTTTGACGGGCGCGGGCTGGTGCCGCCGGTGCCTACCGGGGCCCCTGCGGCGCCGAAGCCAGTGGAGCTATCTTCTGATGAGTCCCACGGGAGGAAGAGGGGGAGGAGGAAGACTCGGAGGTGACCCCCGAAGGGATGGGGGAGACCTCCCTCTTGAGCAAAGCTGACATTCTCCGCGCCTTTCCTGACGAAGACGAGGTCGGTGCCCGCGAGGAGGAGGGGGAGCTGCCCGTTATCCCAATGAGGGGCAAATCATCTCTGGTCTCTCGAGGTTTTACTCCCGCCTTGATGTCGTGTGAAGCTACTTCCGGCCCTTCTGCTGCGCCATTTTTTGCTCCCGGAATCTGTGCGCCCACTCCTCAGGCCTCGAAGTTCTCAGGCTTCAAGCTCACCAAGTGGAGGGTGGACTACGCTGCTATGGACCAGTAAGTGCTTGAGCTTCATCTTGTTCTTGCTTATACTGCTGCCTCCTGACGTTCATCCTTGTTTGACCAGGCTGCCACCTTTAGCGAAGAAGAGGAAGGAGGACGCAACGCCCACGCCTGGGACTGAACCATCTGTAGCAGCCGCACCCCCTCCGTGGAGAAAGGAAACGACAGCTCTCGTACCTCTCTGGCCCTGTCGCCCTCGCGAAGCCCGGAGGGGCGTCGTCCGGAGGAGTCAGCCCCCGAGGCCCCACTGGCTCCGAAAGTGCCGATGTCCGGTTTGGCTGCTGAGGTCCCGGAGGGTCAGGAGCCCTTGGTCTCCCAAGCCCTGGTGATGACATCGCCTCCTCCTCCTGCTGCGCCATTACTCCCAGGTTCTTCTGCCTCCTCTGCTATCTTGGAGCGTGCCCTTTCAGAGATGACTCAGCTGCAGGAAGATCTCCTGGGCGCGGATACGCGCCTAGTAGCCGGGCTCCTGGGGCTGGCCTACGGCTGGCTTCAATCTGACGTAGCAGTCCGAGCGGCACTGAGGCAGGCCGCGAGGACCTCCGAGAAGGAGAAGCGGGCCGCCGTTCAAGCTGCAGCCAATCGCGAGGTGGCGCTGAAGAACGCCGAAGCCGCCCACGACCGCTGCCGGGCGCTGGAGGACGAGCCGAAGAGTCTGCGTGATGAGCGCACAGAAGAAGCTCACGGCCGCCAGGCAAAGGAGGAGGAGATGAGGGCCCGGGAGGATGCCATCAAGAACCGCGACGCCGAACTGGGGGAGTTGGCGAAGGCGCAGGCCACTGAACGTAGCCGGTTGGAGGAGCTGGAGCGGAAGGTGGAGGCGAAGGGGGTCGATCTTGACGCCAAGGCGAAGGTCCTGGCTGAGGACCGTGTAGCCTTCGCACTTCTTGAGAAGAGGTCCTGTGTGGCGCTGAAAGCACTTTACGAGAAGGGCCTGGAAAAGCCACTGACCATCGATGAGGATGGCCCTGCTCAGTTGCTTCCCTACTTGGGTGCCGCGCTTAAGGAGGTTGTGAGCGGCATCGGTCCTATGGCCGAGGAGGAAGCCCACGTTCTTTCCTCAGCTGCACTGACGCGTGTCTTCAGTCACCTTCATCTTCGCGATCCAACTGCCCGCCTGGACGAGCTGCTGGAGCTTGTGGACAAGGAGTGTTCTGTGGCTGCTGCCACAGTCGTGAAGGGCCAGGTGGAGGCCTGCTGAAGAAGTTCCGTGGCTTCGCTCTCGCGCCTTCGATCGGCGATGCCACCGATCCTACGGCTCCGGCTGGCAGTGTAGGCGAAGGCGATGCCACCAAGGGAGGAGCGATGGTGGTGTCCAAGAGTGACCTGCTTGCGGTAGCTTTCCTATTTTACTCCTGCAACATGCATCGTGCCTCGTGGAGGCGTTTAAACTTGTGCTCGACGTTTGAGAGAACAATATGTCTTGTAATATTTGTTTTGAGATTTTGCGATTTTTTTCCTATTTGCTTTATGTTCTACGTCAGCAGAGCCCGACCCCGCGCATACCTCAATCGCCGTTGGGCCGACCGTGGACGAGGACGGAACCAAGGAGTGAGGGGCTACGTGACCAGTTAGGCTCCTGAGTCGCGATGCTCAGGAGACCCCTTGACGTGCAAACAACTTATAGGAAGGAGACACGGGGATAGGATTAGCGTTCTACGTTGGCGGAGCCCGGCCCCGCGCATACCTCAACCGCCGTTGGACCGACCGGAGACTAGGGTGGACCCAAGGAGTGAGGGGCTACGTGACCAGTTAGGCTCTTGAGTCGTGATGCTCAGGAGTCCCCCTTGACGTGCAAACACCCTTCATACCTTTACCCTCGCCGAGGCTCGGGAGGGGCGCGCGACGACCGGGTCTGGGGGACCCGGTTGGGTGGCATACGCTTGGGCGTGACCCGAGCGCAACCCCCGTGCCCAGCCCCCTCGCACGACACTCCCGAGGGTAGGTGTTGCGGTGAGGCCGGACACCGAGCTCAGGTGCTCCCTGAGGTTGGTGCGGCCATGGGGCCGCCCTCAGTTGTTTATCACCAGCGCGGAGCATACCGCTTCCGCACTTGCATGGGCATAGCCGCTCCTCGGCAGTGTCGACGGCCAACGCGGAGCATGGTGGTTCCACTAGTACGTGGGAGGGGACTCCCTACTGCGGAGAGCCCCTGCGATGTGTACAGCCCCGGCCTGACACATGGCTTGCATGACAGGGCTAGACGAGGTGTGTCTGGGCACTCGTGAGTCAGCATGGGACTCACGAGGCCCTACCTCAAGGTGGGTTGCGCCTGGTCTTGGTTTTTGTTCGCTGTGCTAGTCCTGCGAGGTGGTCAGACAACCTGCGCTGAACGAATCTCTTGAGGTTATCGCGTGAGAAAGCCAAGCACCAACGGCCCCAGGAGGTGACGTGAACGGGGCCGGCCCGCCAGGCAGAGCTCAGCCATTGGATTTATCGACGCTGCAGGGACGGGCCCGAGCACAAACACCGTGCCTAACCCTCTCATGCGAAGGATCCTGAAGAAAGACGGCCGGCGCGCGGCTCCCATGGCGGGTGACGATCGAGCAGGTGATAGTCATAAGTAGATTAAGCATGGAAAGCAAACTGGCTTAGGTAAATGCAGGGAAGATACATGCCACTAGGTCAGGCCCGAGCGGCTTGGGGATGATGCAGCCCGAGGGGCGCCCCAGCGAGGTAAGCTAAAGACATAAAAAGGGATACATGCCACAGGGACGGACCCACGCGGCCTGGGAATGATGCAGCCTTGAGGGTTCTCCCAGCTAAATAAACTCGGAAGATGTCACTTGATTCTTTTGATGAAGGATAGTTGGGGCGGCTGAAGGTACGCGGCGAAGGGGTCGCTCCTCATGAGCCACCGGGGCCCTGAGCCTCGGGAGGCTCTGGGGGTCCAGGCGGTTCCTTGAGGACCGTCTCCATCTCCGTCAGGATGGCATGGTGCCTGGCCTCCTGAGTCGCCAAGGTGCGCCACAGGTTGCGCTGATAGGCAGACGCCACGCTCGGCAGGCCAAAAGGCATGCGAACATAGCTGTCCGGTGGGCCCTCGCAGCGTCCTACGCACGAAGGCCAGAAGGGCTACGAAGACGCGGCTCTGTTGAGCCCTGGGACGTCGATGCAGACGCGCAGTCCGGCATCCTCGCCTGGATGGGAGGCTGCGCCAGGTAAATAGTGATCGTCGTGCATGGCCCTCACATCTTGCAGCTCCTGGGTGGTCGTGGTAATGAACTCCTGAGCGCTGGGCGCTCCTCGTCTTTTGCGCTCCTTAGGGTGACGTGCCACAAAGCATGCCTCCAGATGGTGCCCGAGCGCCTCCCTCGTGATGCTGGCGAGGTCCGAGGCCCTCCAGAAGAGAGCCCCCGAGCCCTGCCCGAGAGAGGCGCCAGGCTCGCTTTCCTATGCGATGGAGGGAGGCGCCCCAGGTGTGGGCGCTGATCCGGTCATGGCGCCGCTTTCCTGAGACCCTGCGCGGAGCAGCTGCTTCTTCTTCTTGGGGGTGGCCTCAGGAGGGCGCTCGCCCTTGCTGTCGGGGTCGTCGATTGCTGCAGCTTGGAAGGCACACTCGAGGGAGCACACCACATCTCTTTCTTCGCACGGGACCGTGATGACTCGGCCGCTTCCTGGCATCTTGAGAACATTGTAGCCATGATGGGTCACCGCCATAAACTTGGCCAGGGTTGGGTAGCTGAGGATCGCATTGTATGGCAGACGGATGTGGGCGACGTCGAAGTCGATGAGCTCGGTGCAGTAGTTGTCACGCTGGCCGAAGGTGACAGGGAGGCGGACCTGCCCGATCAGGGTGGTGGAGCCGTTGGTCACTCCTGAGAAAGGCTTTGTGAGCTAAAGCTAATCATATGACACTTGGAGGTTGTCGAATGTGTCGACGGACATGACGTTGAGCCCTGCGCCGCCATCGATGAGAGTCTTGGTAACTTGCACGTTGCTAATGACTGGTGAACAGAGCATCGGGAGGGCGCCGGCGGTAGCCACGCACATGAGCTGATCTGCCGAGCTGAATGTGATGGTGCACTTGGACCATCTGAGTGGGCGCATGGCCTCGAGCTTGGGGAGGACTGCATTCACTTCACGAGTGAACTGTTTGAAGATACACTGTGAGGCTGGGGCTTGAGCTCTGCCCAAGATGCAGGCGATGGCACGCGGCTCCTGGAAGCCCCCAGCCCCCTCGTCCTGATGGTGGTCGTCATTCCTTCTTGGTGGTGGCGGTAGTGGAGGGAGACCAGCGCTGCCCTGAGGATGATCCTCACGACGCTGATCCCTCCAGGCGCCCTCTTGAGACTGATCTTGCCAGCAGTCCTCACGAGGCCGGTCGCGCCACTCCTGGCGCGGGGCACGGTCATCCCAGCGTCCGCCACCATGTCCTCCTCCTCGACCATAGGCCCGGTCGTTGCGCTCGGGGCGTCGACCAAAGCATCCTTCTTGAATGGCTCTGAGCTCTTGACAATCGCCGGTGTTGGGGCTATGCAGGTTATGGAAGGCGCAGAAAGGTCGGCTGCTCTTGGATGACTCGGGCTGGTCCCTGCCGTGCTTTGTGTCCGGCTCCGCTACGAGCACGACTGCTCCCTTGCGCTTCATGTCTTTGGCCTTGGCTTTCTTCTTCCCCGGGTCCACACCCGGGAGCTCGAGGAGGGAGAGGCGCCCCTCCTCAGCTCTTGCGCACTTGGTCGCCATGTTGAATAGCTCCAGAGACGTGCACAGCTCCTCGTGGATGGCGAGCTCCTCCATCTTGACGTCGGGGACGCCATCGGAGAACACAGAGATGATGGCCTCATCCGTCACCTTGGGGATCTTGAGGCGAACGTTGTTGAAGCGCTGGATGTACTTCTGGAGGGTCTCTCCTGGTTGTTGCTTAACGCGGAATAGGGCACCCGCAGCCGGTGGGCGTTCGCGAGTGCCCTGGAAGTTGGCAATGAAACGGTCGCGCATCTCGTTCTAGGAGGAGATCGAGCCTGGAGGCAGGTTCAGGAGCCAGGAGCGGGCACCATCCTTGAGAGCCATGGGGAACTAGTTCGCCATGACTTTCTTGTTGCCATTGGCCGCCTCGATGCTCATCTCGTAGAGCTGCAGGAACTCCGCCGGGTCGGGGGTGCCATCATAGCAAGGAGGCAGATCCGGCTTGAACTTGCCCGGCCAAGCGACGCTATGCAGCTCAGGGGTGAAGGCGCGGCAGCCTGCCATGGCCACCGGGACTCTGCGCTGGTGGAGAACTTGTCCTTGATGGGGTCCGCGCACCGCCGCCGTAGGCGGCACACGGTCTTGCCGTGGTGGTGCAGGGAGCGCGGGGGCGTTTTCTCGTGGCCGAGGGACTTCTTGGCAGCTTCTTTCTTCTTGCGCGGGCACCGGACGTGGCAGGTCGTGCCATGGGACCGCGCGCCTGGGCACCAAGACTCCGTCTTGGGGCAGAGGTGGTTGAGGCGCTCCATGGGCCACTGAAAGTGCAACTATCCCTAAGTGGTT